>NC_058415.1:88922932-88987215 GCF_002201575.2 Neomonachus schauinslandi | reverse complement strand
TAGCCACTTGGCTGGCTGCGGAGGAAGCGGGCAGGATGTGTCTGGGCGCCTTCGGGGCTCGCTCGCTTTCCCCTCCGGCGTCGAGCCGAGCTCTGGAAGCAGGGCCCCGGGGAGCCTGTGGCTTTGGGGGCGAGGATAACCTCATCTCTTTGTGTTCCTAGACATCTCGGAGAGCAGCTTTCCGATTACCGGGCTTTGAAAGCCCGTGCTGGGAATGGAGTCACCGCAGACTCCGTTAGGGCTGATGCCTCCGGCGGGGCCCCGGGCGTCTGTAGCCGGCGGCACCCTGCGGGGCGACTCCCTGGGGCCCAGGTGAGATGGGCGGGCAGGCCAGGGCTCCTGTGCAGGGGGGCACCGTCGGTTGTCATAGCCTGGGTGCCAGCTTAGCTTGGCGGCCGACGTGTGCAAGGCAGGCTTTTAGGGGCTGCAGGGGGGGCAGGTGGCGTGGATTTTGGAAGTTGCTCGGCCTCCCAGGTGGAACCAGGATACTCTTCTGAGAGGGGCCTCAGGAGTGGACTCAGAAGGCGGTGGGGGGGGCGGGGGGCTTGCAGCCTGTGGTTGAAGCACAGGAAGGAAATTTTCCGTTGCCTTTATTGAGGCTTTTCTATATATCCGGCGCTGTGCTGAGCACCTCCCATGTGTTGCTTGGTAAATCCTTGCAGGTTCTCCGTAAGAGAGGAGTTGATCCTGGTTTTACAGGCTCCAGCCCGGCAGTGAGTTCCTTTAGGCCACCCAGCGGGAAGGCAGCAGGCCGAGGGACTGGGAGCCTGGCTCCGTTCCTCAGGGGAGGGCCCTGGGTTTCAGGGCTGTTTCTTGGGTATTTTTCTCGGTTTTTCAGTCAGGGCCATGCCCGGTGACCACGAGCTGCTTCTCTGCCCACGTGCCAGCCCAGAAATATCTTGGGTTAACTTGGACAGCATTTCTCAGAAACTCCGTGAATAGCATCTCCGCACAGTACTGTGGGGGAAGTTGGATTATTTATTTTACATATAACGTTAATGGGGGTTTTCTTTGATTATAAAGATAACGTTCGTTGTCAAAAACGTGAAAGTTGTGGCAAAGTAAAAAGCGAGCTGAAAAGCACCTGTCATCGGTGAGCTGCGTCCCACAGCTCAGACGGCTCCGATGAGATGAGTCTTTGTGTTCTGTGTTACCTCGAGCAGGGAGGCCTGAGGCCCGTTCACTTCAGCATGGGTTCTCCCTTGGCCTTCTCTGGGCACCTCCTCCTGCTGGGGGCTGCAGCAGATGCAAACGCCAGCAAGTGCCTGCTTCAGATAGGCTTGTCTGAGGCTGGAAGAGCCGGGCCTGGGCACAGGAACGGGGGCTTCATCGACGAGGCAGTGGGGGAGGCCCTTTGTGCTAGGCTCCAAGGAGAGGGTAGGGGGTCCCCGGGTGGAGTGGAGACGGGGGAGAGGGCAGACTAGAAGGGGCTGACCAGGGGCTGTGGGAAACTCCGGAGGCAAACGCGTTGGGTGAGAGGCAGCTAAGCAGGCAAGCTCTGAGGTTGGCAAGAGCAGCTGGCGCTTCGTGTGGAGCGAGCAAGAAGTCCATCCTCGCGGTATAAGGCCTTTGGCTGTGATTCACACACCGTCATCAGGGGAGATTAGGACACTCCCGGAATGAAGGGTACATCTTCCTGGTGTTTCCTGCTGATCATTGTAGGTGGACTTCCCTTTGCGTTTCCACGAGATTTCTGTTGGAGTATTCTGAACGGACCTCCTCCTCTTAAGTCACCAGCAGAGTTTTTCATTCAAAGGAAAGGTCCTTGGGTGAAGCAGGGCCTCCTGTTAGCAAGTGAACAGGCTGGTAAGTTTTAGACCCTGGTACCCAGCACGCAATCACTGTCAGCCTCTGGGGGAGATCTTGAGTCTGTCCTGCTGCTCTTCAGTGTACTTACTTATTCATTCATCAGTGCCTGGCTGTGGGAGGGGTCTTGCACACTGCCTTCCTCTGAGAGCCTCCTAGGGGACACAGAAAGGCAACCCTCAGTTCATGCTGTCCCTGGTCATCTCTGCTCCAGGCCCCATGCAGGATCGAGACAGTTTGGGTTCCAGACAGTGGCGGAGGGTCAACTTGCTGGCTGGTGGGGGCCCGTCCAGTGAGGCTTGGTGGAGGAGGGTTGAAATTGGAGGACCCAGGAAGAAGGCTAGGGTCGAGGCTGATGGATCAGGGAGCTCCCTTGGGTGAGCTTGTGGGTAGGCCTAGCAAAGAGCAGAGACTCTTCCCTAGGAGCTAAGAGGGACCTGTTTTGAAAGACCACACTGGCAGGAGATGGGCGTAGGTGCTCCAAGGCCACTTCGGAGGAACCAGTGAACGTGGGTTCCTACAACGCTCCGTGGGCTGGGGCCCCACCACTCCCGCTGCCGGCCTCGGTTCTGATTCCTGTTTCCCACTTGGGCTGTTGACATTTGAGTCTGCATCCCCTTCCTTGGAGAAACCATTTGTGTTTGTTTGCTTTTCCACTGGACTTTGAAATCTTTGCCCCATTCCTTCATTGATTCATTCCTCAGTCCCTCCGCTCAGCACTGATTTTGCACCAGCTCTGTCAGGCTCCGCACCAGGCCCTGGGGATGTAGCGTTGAACTCAGCAGACATCACAGTGTAGCCCAGGCACCGGCTCTCGCAGTGTGGGGAGCCCTGGGGAACTTAGGAGGGGTCCAATCAGACTTATGGTGGGGGTGGAGTCAGGGAGCCAGCCCTGTGAGGAATTGAGATTCAAGGTGAGACTCGGAGGGTAAGTCGAGTTAGCGGGGCACAGAGGAGGGATGGGGAAGAAAGTGGCTTCAGTTCTCCTCACCGTGCTCATCAGAATCTCTCTTGCTCATTCGTTCATTCATTCCTTCGTCAGATAGTTTATCCAGCATCTCCTAAGGGCCTGGACCTGTTCTGGTCCTTGGAATACAACAAAGATCACTGCCTCCTGAGCCTTACCGCCTTCTAACTGGGGCAGACAATCAAAATAGACATCACGAAGATGTAAATTATGCAGGTTTTTGTTGTTGTTGTTTGTTTTTTAAATTCGCTTTCCCTGGTCTGTGTTCCCAGCAGGCCCATCCGTCTAGGAGTTTTATCACTCACCAAGCCCCTGGCCAGTTCTGTAGGCTCCCCGTGACCCCGAGTTGTCACTGGGGCTGATGTGGTGGCATTCTGACCCGTGCACCACCTGAAGAACAGAATAACTTTGGGGTCTCTGACTCAAATGTATGTGTTTCAAATGTGTGAAGAGGCTTTTATTAAAAAGAAGATTGCTTGCTGACTGCATTCACAGTAACTTTCTGTCGTTACGTATTTTGTCAGAACAGAGGAAAAATTCAAGTCCTGTCACATGAGGCAGTAGACTTTTTCGGCCGAGGAAAGAGTCCTTGTAGATCAGCGGTCAGTGTATTTTGATCAATTTTAAATTTCTTTCAAATTTCACACTTCTGTTTTTCCCCACAATTAACAGTCTCTGTGGTCAAAATGAATCCAGTCAACAAATACAACATTTTTATGGCCCCCGGTAGCCCTTCATTCACTCACACATTCGACACTTACTGAGTCCCTCCTTGTTGGCAAACACTGTGACGCATCACACGGCACAGAGTCCGCAGGAGACCGGCCCTTCCAGGGTCACAGTCCAGAATAACATCAGAATGGTCTTGGACGTTTCTGCAGTGTCCTGCGGTTTTGGGAATGCATTGAGAGCCTGCCTCATTTCACTCCTTCCTCAGGGCCAGCCCCAGAGGCAGGAGCAGGGCTGGTCATGTCCATTTTGCACCTGAGGGCAACTAAGATCCGGGGAGGTTTGGCCACTTGCGCGGGGCTGCAGCTTCATTGCGGAGAAGTGGGGAACCGACCCCGGGGGTCTCCAGCCACCTTTCTGCCTTCACAGAGCACCGCTTAGGGCCTCCATGGTGCTGGACACACAGCAGCTTTCCATCTTGATTCTTTTTTTTTTTTTTTAAGATTTTATTTATTTATTTGACAGAGAGAGACAGTGAGAGAGGGAACACAAGCAGGGGGAGCGGGAGAGGGAGAAGCAGGGAGCCCGATGCGGGGCTCGATCCCAGGACCCCGGGACCAAGACCCGAGCTGAAGACAGACGCTTAACGACTGAGCCACCCAAGCGCCCCTCCATCTTGATTCTTGTTCATGTTTCTACGTTTCTTTTCTGATCTTAACCGAAGTGGGGGGCGCCTCAGTTAAATGAAGGTAGGCCCAATGCAGTCTTTAGGCTGCACATGAGACTAATGATACCGCTAACATTAGCAGTCCTGTAAGGAGATGAATGGCATGAATGCCATTACTCCTGTAAGGAGATGAATGGCATGAATGCAGGTGATGTTTCACAAAATTAGCCACAGCAACCCCAAAGGTTTCCTGGTCTCCTGAGCAGCTCTGGGCAGAGGTGGTTTGAATGGGATTCCTTGTAGCCGACAGACCTGATGGGAGGCCTAGAAAGATGAGTCATGTGTGAGCTTGCAGAAAAATCATTTCCCAAATTAGCCCGGGTTGGAGAATGCCTTGAGCATGGGGCTGTGTCTTACCTCAGGCCAGCTGGATGTGTTCCCCGTTGCCATAATAAGATGACGCACTGGAAAGAGCAGTGGAGCCCAGGAAGCATCCGAGCGACTGGGCGCCGTGCTGCTGGGACAGGTGTTCCTCTGCTTCGGCACCCACCTTGCCCCAAAGCCTCTTTTATGATTAAAAAAACAAACCCCACAGTTTGTGAGTTATTAAGGGATCTGTCATCTTAGTTTCTGGCTATTTGTTTCAGGCCCTTTGACTAAAAATCTGAGGCCCGCTATCATGACCTTGGGCAGCTCTTTCCCTTTTCTGGGTGTCATTTTCTCGGTCAGTGCTCTGAGGGGGCAGACTCTCAGATTAGTGCTTCCCTGTTTTGCTTGAAAGCAGCAGGTCCTTTTCTGTACGTGAGAGGGCCATTAGATAATGGGCAATGGGGAGCCACTTTGAGGACAGTGAAGCCTGTGCTCAGCTGTGGCCCCCGAGGATCCTCCTTGGGCCCTCCACCAAACAGTGTGGAAACCCACTTCCTGCATGTGCTCGGCCTGCTCTGCCAAAACCAGCTTCCTCCGGACTCCTCGTGCCTTCTCTTCCTCCAGCAGATAACGAATTCCACGGGAGGCCCCAAGTAAACACCTGGGTAGAATGGTATTGTTTAGCTCATTCAGAAACCAGAGTTTCGCTTTCCTTCCTGAAAGTTAAAAATCAACAAATAGAGTCTTCACTAGATCGTTAGCTTCTTGAGGGAGTGTGCCTGTCTGGCCCCCACGGACTGGCCATCGCTGTGCCGAGTGTGTGGAGAAGGTGCTCAGTAATTACTTGCTGGAAGAACAAATGAATTTAGTTGATACGATCATAGAACGAACTTCGGTCTCTGATTCCAAGTCTCAGAATTATCTTTTTTTTTTTTAAGATTTTATTTTTAAATCATCTCTACGCCCACTGTGGGGCTCGAACTCACAACCCCAAGATCAAGAGTCACACACTCCGTTGACTGAGCCAGCCCAGTGCCCCCAAAATTACCTTTAAATGGAGCTTATTCTGGGTTTTGAGTTGCCAGTTAGGTTGTTTCTTGGTGAATTAGTAGGACCAATAATCTTGACCGGGATCTGCAGATAGTTGGGGCTTTGTGTTAACCATATACGTTGATGGCTGTTTTAGTGTAGTTTCCTGAGAGTTCTCATGGTGAAGCTGAGATGAGAGTCCCAGAACACTGTACTAAGAAAGCTCTAGGACGCGGGGAGAGACTGAGCCACACTCAGCTCTGACGCCGTGACAGTCCGGCAGCTGCTGATCGTGCGGACGGTGCGGATCTGTGACTCCGCCTTTCATTTACCGACCACTGGTATATGCCGGTCCTGCTCAGCCTGCTGCCCACACGAGGCCACGATTAGAGTCCCTTTGCCTGCTTGTTATTTTTTTCAGTTGGCCTCTGAGTGTTATTTAGGACACGCCGCCTGCACCATCAGGTCTGTTTATGGTACACGCTCCCCGAGGGGGTAGGAGAGGTGGGCTGGCGGGGTTCTCCTGCCCCCCCTCTTCTTCTTTGTCAAGGGGCTTAGGCAGAGTCTCTCATGTCATATCCTCCTCCTCTGTGGGTGAAGGTGTAGTGGAGAGGTTTACTGACTGGACTGAAAGTCTGCATCTGATAGCCACCTTTTTTTTTAAGATTTTATTTATTTATCAGAGGGAGAGAGACAGAGGCAGGCAGAGGGAGAAGCAGGCTCCTTGCTCAGCAAGGAGCCGGATGTGGGACTCGATCCCAGGACCCTGGGATCATGACCTGAGCTGAAGGGAGACGCTTAACCAACTGAGCCACCCAGGCGCTCCTGATGGCCACCTTTTTCTTCCAGGCTGTGGTTCAGAAGACCCATGATGGTTCTCTGAACCAGAGTCCTGACCTGCAGTCCGGACTGCGTCTTCCTAAAATATGGTGACTATCTCTCAACAGCTTAGACTCTCTGTTCTCAGTAGTTCCGTACAGGTGACCTTTCTCTTTTCTTCTCACTGGCTTGTTGGCCCCCACCATCATTTCACTGCAAATTAAGTTTTGTGATCGGGAAACTGTCCCACTCTTAGAGCATAGAAGACCTGGAGCTGTCGAGCACAGGGTGCGTGTGGTGCTTCCCAGGCTGCGAGACTGAAGTGCAGCGTTCAGGCATCTGCTTTCTGGCCTTTCAAAAATGTGTGCCATCGGCGTGGTCTTGACAGGTGTGGCTCCCAGCCGCATGCCGTGCTGTTGAGAATGGCAGCCCGCCCGTGGCCTCCCTGAGCGCGGGCGGGTGATGGTGGCTGCCTTGGGGAGAAGGTGGGTGCGGACGTGCAACGAAGGAGAGACAGCCGAAGTCCGCTGGAATGGGATGGGTCCAGACTGCCACATAGTTGGCCCAAAACAAGCAAACAAAAAATCAGAACTTCTGTTTGGAAACAAGGGTTGTGTTTATTTGCTGGTTATGGATAATCACATGTGCCCCTCTCCTTCATGCGACTGCTTGTGAATAAATAGATGGCTGATTGTACGTGGGTCATGGAACTGGCGACTCTCAGCTCCTCCTCTCAGTAATAAATGCAAATAGTAGCAGCTCGCTTTCATTGACCACTTACCGCGTTACCCGTAGCAGGCTCTGTGCGGCGTGTGTCACACACGGTCTCATTTACTACTTACAGAGGAGCTTCTCATTCTGCAGAGCAGGACATGGAGACACAGAGCTTTTGTTTTGTGCGTCGGGTCCTGAGATCGAGAATAGCTGAGATTTGCCTGTGGTCACATGCCGGGTGGGGGCCAAGTCGGGACCTCAGCCCATAGGACTACTTCCCATTTATCTGTATTTTCATTGGCTGTGAGGACATGAGTTTCTCGACTGTTGTGACTTGGGTCGAAATGAGCCTCCGCGTCTCCAGGGACCCCTGTGCCACTGAGGCAGCCGCCGTGCTGGCAGGGCCGCTAGATGAGGCTGGAGGGGATGTGGGAGGAGACAGTGGTGCAGGCTCTCCTGCCCCCGTCCGCGAGGGGCCGGGAAGCCCGGCTTCATGCTGGGGGACCTGGGGCAAATGGCGTAATCTTTCCGAGCTCTGGCTCCCCTGTTGTAACCTGATGGGGTGGACAAACCCATCTCAGAAGGCTTTCTAATGCTGGTTCCTTGTGAGCCCCGTCTGCAGTATAAAGGGGGAGTTGGATGTATTGGGTTGTTTGTTGGTTTTTAATGACAGTGATATTTCGGGACACTTGACTGTCATCACAGTAAAACTTACATAATCCTTTATAGCTTTCAAAACACTTTTGTAGACATGGGGTGTTTGTTTTTGCTGTTGTTACGGGTTTTGTTCTTTGGTTATGATAAGCTTTTGGATCACGGTGTTTTTTCTCTGTGGAAGAGGACAACAGCTCACAGTTGCTGGGTACTTCTATGTGCCGGGCGCAGTGCTAGGAGCTTTACCTTTAGAGAGTGTATGGTTTTATTAGTTCTGTTCTTATAAAGAGTGAAATGCCCATTTGACAGTTGAAGAAAGGGAGGCGGCAGGGCGAGAAGTGACTTGCTGAAGTCACCTGCTGAGTGAGAGGCAGAGCCAGTTGGGGACCGTGGGTTTCTCTCATTGCTTCTCTTCCCCTCTTCCTCTGCATGTGTTCCACGGACCCAGGGTCTAGTGCTGGTCCTCTACAGAGCCACCAGGAGGCTGGCGTGGAGCCACCCTCAGTGTCTTTTGTTTGGGGTCCCCTGGGGCTTTCCAGCCTCTCTGAGGACCGTGAAGGTGTGTCCGCATCTGTCTGCAGGGTTTTGAAGCAGCTTCTGGTTTCTCAGAGGTGACTTAAAAAGTGAATTTGCTAAAAATACTGTACGGGAATCTGCTTTGGATGTGCACAGTGCGGAGAAGCCCTTACTTAAAATAGCTCCATCCACCCACCTCCCCACCCACCCGCCGTCCACCCATCTATGTATCAATGGCTCAGTGCTCACTGAGTGCCAAGTTGTCTGCTGGGGCAATGAAGGGTACCGAGAAGATCAGAGGCATCTGTGCCCTTAGGGAGTTGACAGTTTGGCCACCACCTGTGTTATGTGCAGGAGACTTTTGATTAAGGCTTTCATACTTTCTTGACACTCATCCGTGTCGGAAGCAGTGTGGGCCTGGGCTGGAGGTCAGGAGACCTGCCTCCTGGGCCCTGGCTCTGCATGCAAGCACCGGATCGGTGCATCTCTGAGCCCTCAGGCTCCCCATCTTCGAAAAGAGAGGCTGGACTCATATGGAACAGTGATGGAGGCATGGGCCTCCCAGTCCTACACCTGCAGATTTGGATCCAGCTCTCCCATAGGGTGGTTGTGGGATCTTGGATGAGTCGCTTTGCCTGCGTAAGTCTCTGTAAAATGAAGAAAATCATCACCATGCCTACCTTTCGGTCTTGAGGGAGGATTAAAAGATGATGCACATAAAGCATATTAACAGAGTCTTGACACATAAGTGCTCATAAACACTAGCTTTTGTTCTTCCCTAATATCCCCTTCTGCTCTAAAATGACAGTTTCTTTAAAAAAGGTCATATGTAAGTGAAATTCAGACCTCCATGTTCACAGAAGAAGGGGATGTCTCTGGCTTTTGAGGTATTTCCTCCCAGGGTCTCTCTCTCTTTTTTTTTTTACATTTGAGAAAGCCAAATTCCAGGGAGTAGATTTTTATAACTAAGTAATAAACCTCCAAAAAGATCATTTAAGGAGGAATAGATGGGGTTTCATTTCAGCTACACGTGGCCACAGCACATGTGGGTAGATTGAGGAAAGTCCTGATTATATTCTTTTTTTTTTTTTTTTAAGGTTTTTTAATTTTTATTAAAGAGAGAGAGTACAAGCTGGGGGAGCGGCAGGGAGAGGGAGAGGGAGAAGCAGGCTCCCCGCTGAGCAGGGAGCCTGATGTGGGACTCGATCCCAGGACCCTGGAATCACGACCTGGGCCGAAGGCAGCGGCTTAATCGACTCAGCCACCCAGGCGCCCCTGTCCTGATTATATTCTTAAGCCTATGTAGAAGGAACAGGCCCATCCTCATGGGTGGCAGCTTATCTCAGGGTCAGAGCAGGGCTGATTACCTGCAGGTGTATCTTTGCTTCATCCCAAGAGACACTGCCTCAGTTTCTCCTAGCAGGGATGACGCTCAGGATTCATTAAACCATCTTTGTTCAGCTCTGAAGGTGAAACGGTCACGGTATGGTGCGTTTGTCTTGTGACAGTTAAAATGCCACATGCCGTTCGAGGTCCTCTTTTACAAGTCACTTACAAATTGTGCCGAATGCCACAAGCAGGTCATACCCTTATTTTTCCTCCTTGATAAATTTTCACAATGAGGATAAATTGAGAAATCCTAGTGTATTTTTCTGAGTCCTCCCTCCCCTGTGCGCCCCTGGGCATCTGTGACAGGTGAGAGGAAATGTGCGTAGTCTCCGTGCGGGTTTCTCAGCATAGCTCACTCCGAGTACAGGGCTGTTTGCAGAGAGCCCAGAGACCAGTCAGCCCTTTTCACTTTCTTTAATCGCTGGCTCCTGGAGCTACAGAACCTCTCACTTAATTAGCATAACCACACTAATTTGTGCTCCTGCCTCAGCTTGTCAAGAGTGCCTTACAAATATTAATTCTCTGAGCTCATCAGAAAACCAAAGGCACAGATCAAAAGCATGCTTTCCTGCATGATCCGTCCTTGTTTTTTCTGTTCATCGGGAGCTGTCTCTGTTAATTACCTTAAATGTGCAAGGTTGTAGAATGCGGTCTTTATATTTGACCAAGATAAGAATTGGGCTAGGGACCTGGCCCACATTTCAGCCCTGTGTCGCAGGGAAGCCCAGAGTTCCCCGGTTCCAGCTTGGCAGGGGAAATGCACCTACCAGTGAGGAAATTGTGTGGACTGAAATCACGGTGGGGAGCATGTCACTAGGAATGCTTGGAACTGTGGCATCTTTGGGCGATGGAGAGAGAACTGGCCTGAGTGTCTGGCATTGCCACAGGCCTCCTGTGCCCTGTGGGGCAAGCCATCATCCCTCCCTGGGCCTTGGAACTGGAGCGGTGATTCCCGAGTTTTTTAAGATCATTAAGTCCTACTAAGGATCTGGTGGGAGCTCTGTAGACCCTGTCCCCAGGGAGAAAGATTCATTTATGTGCGGACATAGTTCTACCCACTCTAAATTCGTGCTACTATAGGAGAAATAATAATTAGCAAATACTCCACGTCTTGGAAAGCTTAGAATGGAATCTCAGGTATCCAAAATAATCAGGACTTAGTTTCTCCTAGTGCAGTCAGACCTGGGTTCAAATAACAGTTAATAATTACATATTCCTGGAGTTTTGTGAGGGTTCCATGAGATATGCTTCAGCATAATGTCTATGTGCATAAGAGGAGAAACGCTTTTGCCTTCTGCATGAAAACTTTTTTTAATTTACATGCAGTGAAACGACCTTCTTTTAAAGGGTGTACTGTTCTCTTGAGTTTTACCTCATCTCTACATCTGTGTAACCATCACCACAGTCAGGGTTGAGACCAGTTCCATCTTGCTCTCCCTCTCTGGTCAGACCCTTCCCCCACTCCGCCAAGCAGGGAGCCCGATGTGGGGCTTGAGCCCAGGACCCCAGGACAATGACCTGAGCTGAAGGCAGCTGCCCAACCGACTGAGCCACCCAGGCGCCTCATCCAGCCCTGTAGTTTTGCCTTTTCCAAAAATATCACATAGTATGTAACTTTGGAGATCGACTTCTTTTACTCAGTGTAGTGTCTTTGAGATTCATAAAGTTGTTTTCATCAGTTTATTCCTTTTTATAGCTGAGTAGTATTCCGTTGTATGCATATAGTCAGTGTTTATCTACTTAGAATTTGACCTTGGTTAACTAGCTCTGTTTTCTGGAAATAGATAAAGATGGCATTTGACCCATAAAAATCAAGCAACCCAATTAAAAAACTTGAGTAGACATCTCCAAAGAAGATACACAAATGGCCAATAAGCACATGAAAATGTGCTCAGCATCATCAATCATTAGGGAAATGTAGATCAAAACCACAGATACTACCTTATACCCATTTAACATGGCTGCTTTCAAAAGAAAAAAAAATACAGGAAATAACAAGTGTTGGTGAGGATGTGTAGAAACTGGAGCCGTTCGTGCGGGCCGCCATCCTTCCACATGCACAGCTCCGGAGGCGGACCTCTGACCCTGGCTCTAGCTCGCTGAGCCTCCTGCCTCGGGTCCAGGGCACCCTGGCACTCTAGCTTTTGCCCTTCGTGTGGCGTAGTGGCCACAGAGATGACATGCAGAGACCACACGGGGACGGGAAGGCCCTGAGACGACACGGAGGAAAAGAAGGGACCCAGTTACCATCAAGAACCTGGTGAACCCATCCCAGCTGAGGGGACAGTCATTGAGGAAAGAAGCCATCTAGCTTGTTCCATCCATCTGAGCGGTTCCTCATTACCTAGAGTAGAGTTTTTATCATACATCTCTCTGTAACTCCAGATCCTCTCAGGCTCACCTGTCCTCTAATCCAGCCATTGCTGCCACAGTCAGTTCTGCATAGGCTCCAACCAGTTGCGCACAGGGGTCGTGTGCCCCTCTCCCGGGCTCCTCTTTAATGCTGCAGTGTGGGAGACTGTAGAAATCTGCTTGGCGAGCGCAACCCAGAAGTACCAGCGACTTAAAACTCTTTGAGGCAAACTTGGACCAGTGGAGGTGAGCACCGGTGGACAACTGCCTTCTCTTCCATCCTCAGATCAACAGTCTGAAGACAGAGTACCTGCAACTTCTCAGAAGGTCTGTGGGATTAAGGAACAGATCTTTTTTTTTTTTTTTTTTTTAAGTGGAGGCCACCGAGGTTGGAGGGGGCTTGAACTCACGACCCCGAGATTAAGACCTGAGTTGAGATCAAGAGTCAGATGCTTAACTGACTGAGGCACCCCAAGAACAGATCTTTTATCATGCCTCCTTATGCTTCCCTGTGCCTCATTCCTGCCCTGAGATCACACACTTCCACTCTTCAATAGTCTTTGCACATTAAAAAAAGAAAGAAAGAAAGAAATCGGAACCATTGTGGACTGTTGGTGGGAATGTAAAATGGTACAGTTGCTATGGAAAACAGTATTGCAGTTCCTCGAGAAATTAAAAATAGAATTATCATATGATCCAGCAATTCTTCTGAGTATGTAGCCAAAAGAAATAAAAGCAGTATCTCAAAAAGATATTTGTACACCCAGGTTCATAGCAGCATTGTTCACAGTAGCTGAAAGTTGGAAGCAACGCAAGTGTCCACTGATGGATGAATAGTTAAAGTGTGGTGTATACATACAACGCAACATTATCCAGCCTTAAAAAGGAAGGAAATTCTGACACATGCCTCATCTGGATGAACCTTGAGGACATTATGGCCAGATGAAATACGCCAGTCACAAAAGGACAAATACTGTAGGATTCCACTAGTACAAGATAAGAGTAATCAAAATCATAGAAACAGGAAGTAAGTAGAATGGTGGTTGCAGGGCCTGGGGGAAGGGAGAATGGGGAATTATTGGTTAACAATTAATGTTTAAGTTCAGTTTTGTAAGACAAGAAGAATCATGTGGCTGGATGGTGGTGATAGTATGCAGCAGTGTGATTATACTTACCATCGTTGAACTGTGCACTTAAAAATGGTTAAGATGGGGCGCCTGGGTGGCTCAGATGGTTAAACGTCTGCCTTCGGCTCAGGTCATGATCTCAGGGTCCTGGGATCGAGTCCCACATCAGGCTCTCTGCTCCTTGGGAGCCTGCTTCTCCCTCTGCCTTTCTCTCTCGCTCTGTCTCTCACGAATAAATAAATAAAATCTTAAAAAAAAAAAAAAGGTTAAGATGCGGGCGCCTGGGTGGCTCAGTTGTTAAGCCTCCGGCTCAGGTCATGATCCCAGGGTCCTGGGATCGAGTCCTGCATCAGGCTCCCTGCTCAGAGAGCCTGCTTCTCCCTCTGCCTGCCGCTCCCCCTGCTGTGCTCTCTCTGTCAAATAAATAAATAAATAAAATCTTTTAAAAAAAAATGGTTAAGATGGTAAATTTTATGTTACGTGTAATTTTGCCACAATTTATAAAAAATTACTATGGTTAACATATTTCTCAGTATTTATTTACATAATCATTTAATCCTGAATGTCTTTATAAATTATATTAAGACGTTAAAACCACTATGGCGTATGACAGCTGTATTCCTGGGCAACAGTGCTCTGGTAAAAATGACTTCTGGTTTAATTAATCGCATCTGAGCTGGGAGGAACTAGAAATAGTCTGTAAACACTGGTGGGACACCATACTTTGGGCTTCCCCGAGTACAGCGACTCCTGTAATTGGGCATGTCCCTTGAGGAGACCTGTGTGATTATGAGATGTTGGTTCCTGTGGGGCAGGCAGCTTTTAAACCAGGGTGGATCCTGTACCCACCGAATGTGGATCTTGTCGCTTTGGACCCGAGTCTCTCAGCTGCGTTAGGCTCCTTCAAGGACCCTCACAGAGGGTGCTGTCCAGCGCTGCCCCCTGGCAACCTTTCGTTCCCACCCTGTATGTATCTGAGTAGACTGGTGCCGAGAGTGGCCAGTGGAAGTCCAGGGAGCCTGAACATCTGGTTGAACCCTGGAGCCTGGTGGGTGTTGTAGGCTGGCACATGGTGCGTGCTTAGGGCACGTCAGCTCTTTTTTTTTTTTTTTTTAGGTTTTTTTTTTTTTTTTTTTATTCATGAGAGACAGAGCGAGAGAGAAAGGCAGAGGGAGAAGCAGGCTCCCAAGGAGCAGGGAGCCCGATGCGGGACTCGATCCCAGGACCCTGAGATCATGACCTGAGCCGAAGGCAGACGCTTAACCATCTGAGCCACCCAGGCGCCCACGTCAGCTCTTAATAAAGACTCTCACACCCCCCCGTGGCTTCCATCTGAGACTCCTAGATAGCATTGTCGGCACTTCCTCTGAGTTGACAACACAGGCGGCATTTACTCCAACACCGTGTGGCAGGATTCCAGGCTATTGGCCCCATTCGTGAGAAGGTATCACTGACCTGGGGAGGGGGGGATGATCTATGGAGAAGCAAGGTCAGGGCTTTCTCCAAGAATTTTCAGGCCAGGCAGACTCTGTTAGATGAAATGGTACTTCCATTTGGGAGCTGCCACCTTGAGTTGCCATGACAGGGTCTCTGGTCCCGTGAGTATCATGAACATGTCTCTCTGAATCTGGGTTGATGGGCCGTTACTGTGTTGTTTTGCTCCCGTGCACCAACACATGTAAGACAGATTATTTCATAACAGTTCTCGGGAAACAAAGAAAAAATACATCAGCAAGAAAGATTATAAAAGAGCACACCCTGATTTCAAAAGTTAAATTGTGAAGAAATACACATCTTAGATTCAGGGAAATACAATGTGAAGCATTGATTCACTCTTTCAGCTGGTTTCTTGAGCACCTACTGTCTGCAGTTCACGGCAGTAGATGCTGGGGACATGGTGATACGTAAGCCAAGGCTCCTGCTCTCATGGAGCTCACTGCCCTTGGTTCAGCCTCTCCCCTCCAGTCAACACCTAGCCTTTGATCGAGGAGTCAGACTCGGGAGCTTATAAATGTAGCTCTATTCTCGTCTCACAGTTAGGTGTCTGGACACCAGAGGAAAATTGCTTTGAGGATCACTGTGCTCATGTCGACTGTGACAGATGGGGTGATGATCACGCATTCCGGCTTACACCTGCTGTCCTGGCGTAGTTATTAATAGCACCCTCCCTATCACTCTCAGAAGTGTCCTGGTTTGGATGGGAAAACACTGAGGGAGGCATCATTTACAACTGCTGAGTTCCACATTTGTGTTGGAGAGGGTCTTGGTTTGCAGTGAGAGAACTATTTCAAAACTAGGGTCTGTTCCAACACAGGATCAAGCCCAGAGAAGCCACAGGAGGGTCAGCTGAATTTGGCTTGGGTCCCATTCTCCTTGTGGGCATCTGCCACTTCGTATGTTCCAGTCACTAAACTCATGGAAGCATCAAAATCTGGGACAATTTGGTTTAAAAAACAATAAAAAACAATATAAAGACATTAAAAGACATTTTGGTTAAAAAAAATACAACAACCAGAATGTGTTTTTCTTATGAAAATTAGGTTAAGCAGATCTAAATTCATATTCTTTGGAATGGCTAGAAAGGATATTAGTATTTGTGTCAAGCCTTACAGGGAAAGTTGGAAAAATAATTATATGGCAAAACTAGGTTAAGTTGGGGGATTTTGTTTTCTGTGTTGCTATAGAAAGGAGTATGGGGATTGAATTTTTATAAGAAGCCTGATTTTTATTCAAGTGATATATTTGACGTTTAAGGAAGATAGCTGGCAAGACGGGAAGCTTTGCGTTCATAATAAATCGGTAACTTGCAGCCTGTTACGTTAGCAGGTATTGATGACAGGATCCTCTGGGGCCAGGTGGTCCCTGTCCTGAGGACGTAGGGGTCTCCCAAAATGCTGCCCACCTTTCATAGTGGGTCTGAGACTTTAGCACCTGGAGGTGCTGGGCTCCAACCCCCGGTTTCTGATTCACTAGGTCTGGCGTTGGGCTGAGAATTGGCATTTCTAACACGCGCCCCGGTGATGTTGCTACTGCCCGTAGGGTGGATGAGCGGGGACACCCTCTGGAATCACTTCTTACAGTCAAGTGTGGAGAGGACAGAAGGGGTCTCAGGAATTTGGCCTAAAATGTCGTCCTCAGAATAGTAGGGGAGTGGGGAGCTGAGAGAGAACTTCCAGGCACTGATGCCGCGAACTGTGCCGCACCCCCGTTTAACCGTCTCGACAGCACTGCTGGGAGGTGGTCGTGGCCTCATTATACAGACGGGAAAGTGAGGCCCAGGAAGGTGTGTATGGGACTTGCCCAGCTGGTCTGTGGGAGAGCTGGGCTGAAGCCGCTGCTCGGTACCGAAACCCTTACAAAATGAGGAAGCGCCAAAGGCGTCAGAGAGTGAAGATGATTCTAGTAATACAAGCACGAGTGAAGGGCAAGAGAAGGACCATGTTGATACCACTTCTCCTTGGCAGTCCGTGCTTTTGTCCGCAGTATTAGGAGGTAAACAGCGGCGGTCTAATTAGCTCTAACAAGATGGCCAGAAGATCGGCAGTGATGAAGAAACTCTTTGATGAGTCTCACACCAAATGGATATTGTGCCTCGGAATATTAGCTAATTAATTAGGTTGATATATTAGTCATCATTAGCAAGACATTTTAGAACTACGCATCTGGAACTTGAAGACCAAACCCAAAAATTTAAATGAAGTTTGAAGTCACCCAGTGTTCACTGTAGGCCTTTAAACACACGGTGGTAAATATTCCCAAGCTTCTCGTGAGCTGCCTCACTGTATGCGTGTGCCCTAGTGACATGAAGACACAGCCATCTCAGCCCTCCTTTTCTGGAGCCTCTCTTCCAAATTCAATTTGGAACATTCTAGGGCGGAGTCCTCGGATTTCTTCCTCAGCAGTCTTAGGCCCATGTCTTTAAGTGCCATCTAAATACTGGTCATTTCCAAAATGTCTATTTCCAACCCCAAACTCTCCCCTCAATACAGACTGCCCACCTGCTGTCCCCTCGGATGTCTCGAAAGCTCAGAGCTCATGGTTCTCCCCTTCACTCCCTGTCTAACTGGCACCCCTGGGGTGCCCATGACAGTAAATAATGCCATTTTTGACCTATTTGTTCAGGCTCAGAAATCGTGGAGTCGTCCCTGACTCCTCTCCCAGCCCATGTCCCTAAGTCCCCTCGGTTGCTTTTGATGTACCTGCCTTCTCCCTGCCACTTGTTCCAGGCCGCCGCCGTCTCTCCTGGACCGCAGACGCCCCTCCTAACTGGCTTCTTAGTTTCCACTCCTGCCTCACCATCGTCCAGTCTTTATTCAACTGCCAGAGCGTTCGGTAGATCGAATCAGGCCTATTCACAGTCGTCGAATAGCTTCCTCTCACGTTGGGGGGTCAGGCCTCTGGCACCCTATCCTCTGGCCCCCTTGCAGCCTTTTGAGCTTTTCCTTCAAGTGTTCCTGGAATATACCAAGTTTACTCCTGCCTCGGGGCCTTTGCACTCACTGTTCATTTCCCCGGCTAATGCGGTGTGCCTCCCGAGAGCCTGTGGTCGGCGGCCGTGTCCAAAGGCGGCGTCTGTCGTTCGCTGGCTGTGTGCCTTGGAGAGTTCTCAGCCCTCCTCCTCTTGAAATCTGATTTCTCATTAGAGAAGTGGAGCCAGCGTTTGGGTCTATGTGCCTTCCTGACAGGAAGCACTGAGACCCTAACGTGCCCACGAACCCAGGGCGGCTGTTCTGTGTGTGTTTGTGCCCTGCCTCCTTCTGGCTCTTGTTTTCCTGTCACTCAGGGGGGCCTCTCCGACCCCAGGGGCTGAGGTAGCTCTCCTGGCACTGGCCCCTCACTGGCCCCTCAGCCCAGCCTTTCCTTCTCCTTTCTTTTGACGTTGCATTTGTTTGCTGCTTTTTTGGTGATCTCTCCCTCATGAGGAGGGAGGCTCCTGTCAGGTGCTGTTTCTCCAGAGCCCAGAGGGTGCCTGGCCTGTAGCTGAAGCTCATTTTTGAGCTGATTTTTGTTGAATGAGTGGTTAAAGGCACATGTTGGATGTGGGCTCAGCCTCTTAACTGGACAGGGGTGTGCTTCTCGAAGAGCGTAACGAGGGCTGACTCCCCTGTGCCCATCCAGCTCAGGGTAGAGGCTGTAGCGAGTCCGTTGCTTAGGCAGGTTGGGTGACTCTGTCTCTGGAAGTCAGGAGCTGTTGAGGGCAGGATGCAGCAGATCCTGGAGGGCCGGTGGAGGGGGCGGGAGCCTTTCCGCAGTGAGGGCTTTGCCTCGACTGCCGCTGTCATGGTGCGAGCAAAGCAGAGGCTGTGGGACCCCGTTATGGTTGCCCGCTGAGAGTCCGCTGGACGTTGACTATTTGGTTTCCGTGGCTTAGCTGGAAAGGAAGGAGGCGAGGCACAGGGCTGGCAAGCAGGAGTGGGTTTGGGCATGATATTGAGTCCTTGGCCAAAGTAAAGGCCCCAGAGTGGGGAATTTGGGACACTAAGATGGGAAAGGTCATTTGGGGGCCAGACTTCACAAGGCGTCGAATGCCAGTCCAGGCACTTGAGAATTCCTCCTGTAGGTATTCTGGGAAGCGTCAAAAGTTTCGGAAGTGTTCTCCACACATATTTAGACTTTTCCTGAGTATTCTAAATATCATGAAATAAGTGGCAGAGAGGAAAATGACTATTGTTCACTTAAAAAAATAATTTGTCTCATTTCCCAGTGGAATTATATAATTAGGGGTGTAGGCTTTCTTCCTTTCATGTCCTGTGGGCTAGATTTTATTCCCGGACCAATCCTGACTTTGAAGAACAACAAATGAACAGCTTCTTGAGAAGGCCGGGTGCTGGTTTAGCAGTGAGGGGCCTGCTGTGATGGCCCTCTCTCTAGTGACCCAGCAGGCCTCACTAAGGTCCCCAGCACCCACATGGCCATCTCGTGAGGATGCCTTGGAACCAGAGGCTCTGATCCCCTGTATTTGGCAGGTTCGGTTAGACCCGAAGAAAGATGGTGCAGCTGACTTTACAATTCATGTCTGTGGAGTGTCTCTTCTAGGCCTGCCCGGACAGAAACAAAGCAGCCTTGTTTTGGTACAGTATCAATATTCAGTGAGGTTTAGTACTTTGTTGTTGTTGACACACCCCTGCCAGAAATAAGGCAGTGGCTAGATGTGGAAAAACACCAGACTGGGAGTCTGTGATTTGGGCTCTCTGCCTGTCTGTGAAACCTTGGGGAAATGTCTCCCTCTGTGGATCTCAGTTTCCTCATTTTGGAATGTGAGGGTTGGACTGACTTTGTGCTTCTTAACCTTTGGAACTCTTTGTTTTTGTTTTTGAGAGACAGAGATCACGAGGGGGGACTGGGGGGAGCAGGGCAGAGGGAGAGGAAGAGAGAATCCCAAGCAGACTCCTGCTGAGCATAGAGCCCGAAGCAGGGCTCCATCTCAAGACCCTGAGATCACGACCTGAGCCAAAACCAAGTCTTACACCTAACCGACTCCACCACCCAAGCGCCCCTTAACCTTTGGGACTCTTTGAGACTTTGATGAAATCCATGGACTTTTCTTCCCCCAAATTGAAAACTCGTGGTTTGGCCAACACTTTAGGAACCGCTGAAGCTCGTGAGATGACCTATAAGGCCCTGCTCCAGCTCTACCTCCCCACATTCGTGTACCTCCACCTACAGCAGGGCCTTTGCACATGCTGCCCTGCACAAAACACTCTTCACCCCTTTGCTTGGTCAACTTTTGCTCATCCTCTGAGTCTCACCCTTCCCTGACCTTCCAGATTAGATTAGGTTGCCCGGCTAGGCATGTTTCCCTTACCCTGAACTTCTCAGCACTGATCACAGTGGTAACTAAGTGAGCCCTAGCACATGTCATCTGGCTCTCCCTACACCCGGTGTTGTTATTTACTGGGTGACTCCCTCAGGTCCCTCCGGCTGTGACATTCTGTGACTGATCTCTGAATATGTGAGTGTGTTGTAAGAAAATACCAATCGGTGCTTCTTGTGACACACAGCACAAGATGTGCCTTTGCCTTGGATGAGTTCCTCTGGGGCTGAGCAGGGAAGTCACTTCAAAGCGGGGCCTAGAGGGCTCAGAAGACTGGCTCCCAGACTTTCTGCCTTAGTGCTCTGCTGGGCCTGACCTCCAGGCTGGTCATTCCCCTTTGTTTATGTCCTGGACTGAGCTGGAACTCCCACTTGGAGCCTTCCCACAGTGCTTGGCGCTTCCTCATATTGTTGTATTTTTCTCCAGAGGGGAAGTGACCAACATCAGACTTTCCTCCTAGCAGACAAAGTCCATGTACGAAGCCTCGGGTCAGCTGTTGGGCACCTGTCTCTGTCTCCTTGCCTCTGGGGGAGGTGAATGTGCACAGTACAGCAATCACTTGCTTTTCCCATGATTTCTCTCTTAATTTCCCTCAAGAAGTGATCGGTGCCCTGCAGGACTCCTGACTCACGTTCCTTCTGAATCCAGTAGTGTCTTGTATGGAGGGGAGGGTTCTCTGTAAAATGTCTCATTCAAAACTTCGATCGTCACATATTACCTCCCTGGTTTAGGTCACTTTCCACAATCGAAATGTGATTCTGATGGTACAGATGTTGTAAATGAAACTTTATTTGCACTAAAGGAATGAGTTGTTTACCAGAATATTGCAGCAGATCTTACTCTGATATGGGGGGAAGAAAAATCTCTTGTGAGAGTAGATAATTTTTCTTTAACATATCTAGAGCTGGATGTTTACAGATAATGAAATAATAAAAACAGCAAGAGTAGCTATTCTTTAAGAGGGTCTGCTGTGTGCCAGGCACTTCTTCAATATCATATTTAACCTTTAAACTGCCCTGTGAAGTAGGCAGCATGATTTTACACATGTTGCATAAGTGCAAAAAATCAGGTCCAGAGAGGTTAAGTTCTTGTCCCAAAGGTGCCCAGCTGGGAAATGCCCACAGAGATTCGGATCAGGCCAGCTTCCCTCCAGGGCCAGCACCTTCCCCCCCGCTCTCCTACCTTCTCCAGTCCTGAGGAAATGGGTGGCGGCTTTCCTAGCCA
Organism: Neomonachus schauinslandi; assembly: GCF_002201575.2. Lineage (NCBI taxonomy): Eukaryota > Metazoa > Chordata > Mammalia > Carnivora > Phocidae > Neomonachus > Neomonachus schauinslandi. The sequence goes on along the minus strand of NC_058415.1, from coordinate 88,966,099 downwards.
AGGATAGAAATGGAGCTGGATCCAGCCGTCTCACCAGCTCTGTAGCCTTGATCCACTCCTGGTCCCATCTGTGGAACAAGGGAGGAGTTTGGTGGGCCTTGCCCTTCTGTGAGTGATTTGGGCTTGTGGTAGTGATACCTCAAGGAGTAACTGATAACGTGTAGCCAAGTAGGATGTGATTCGAAGCAGTACCTACGTCCACGGCATCCTTGAAGCATTAGTGCGAAACATGGACCACATCATACTGGCCGTGCAGGGAGCGTTCTACTTCTGGTAGCGTTTCATTGTTGATTCATCTCATCTGTTAGAGTCCCATGTTGCCTCCCTAACGTGTGGACTGGAGATGGGTCCCTTGCCACATAACCTAACCTAACCTAACAGTGCTTTCTTGAGAAAATGCATCTCAATTTAGAAACAGTTGATTTACTGATGAACCTTACAAATGAACTAGAAATTTCCTTGAGAGAACAGTGCTGAAATGAGGACCTTGTGGTTCAGCTGCTTCTCAACTAATGGCCTCCCCAAATGATTCAAATGTAAACTTTCTGGGGGTAGGTAAAGATAAATAGAACAGCCTGTTCTTAAGAATTCCTGGCTAAATCTCAGCTTGGAAAATGTTTCTCATGGCACACCCCAAATTGGTCCATTTCTAGCTTTCAGCTCTCTGACCACCTGATTCCCCACTCCTCCCCCAAGGAAAGGCAACACTGAAAGTGTTTGGAAATGCAGTTCACTCTGAGGCCGCTGCTGTGCCGATGAGTAATAGAGTGTCAAAGGAAGGCCAAGGAAGAGCTTCCTAATATAGACGGACGGACGGATGGGGACGGAGACCCACCCGTAGGTCGATAACAAGCCTTTTCTTCTAGCTTCCTCCCTGGGAGTGAAGGGAGTTTGAAAGGCAGGAGGCAAGGACGTCTCTGAGCAGAATTCAGGCTTTTCTTGGAAGGGTTTGCCAGGGCTTGCTGCTGCTGGGTGATTGGGATGTGGGAAAGATGAAGCCCCTTTCAGCCGGTGCCTCGGTCCTTACTCACTATTCAGTGAAGACACCTAGGCTTGGAAGGGCCCTGTGAGCCCCTTACTTTAGAATGGGCAATGCTGCTGAGAAACAGAAGCCCCGGAAACGAAGCCGTCTGTGCCCCTGGAAGCAAGGTAAGCAGGCCCTGGGCTTCGTCTCCTGAAGGAAGGAGGCAGCTTTGCACTGGGATATTTTGGCTCAGAACCAAAGCTAGAACTGCTCGGGAAACACCTTCCACGCCAGAAAGCTCTGCAGGTCAGCACAGTTTAAAGAAAATGAACAGACAGCTCTCCCAAGGAATAAAATGATTCATATCTCAATGTGATATCACAGCTTGGCTGAGAATGAAGTTCGGCTTGAGGTTTGTGTTCAGTGCAGCATGTGTCCGTTGATTGAACATTTTCAGCTTTAAAAAATATCCCAAATAAAAATTTTGATATCCAGGGATGCCTGGGTGGCTCAGTCGTTGGGCGTCTGCCTTCGGCTCAGGTCATCATCCCAGGGTCCTGGGATCGAGCCCCGCATCGGGCTCCCTGCTCCGCGGGAAGCCTGCTTCTCCCTCTCCCACTCCCCCTGCTTGTGTTCCCTCTCTCGCTGTGTCTCTCTCTCCGTCAAATAAAAAAAAAAATTTTTTTTTTTTAATTTTGATATCCAGGAGTTTGAATCTTTTGTAACAGTTTGGTGAGAGAATGTTATTAATAGCTTTTAAATATATAGCATTTTTCTTCCAAAGAATTCAGAGTGTTTTCTGTAAGAAATCTCATGTTTACCCATCCTAGACACCCATGGTGCTGGCCAGCATCCACCGACACCCACTCTGTGTCTCTTAGGGCTTATGTTAGTGTCAGCTCCGGGGGAGGAGGAAGCCAGTGGGACCACAGGCACTGCCATGGTGCGCTTGAAACTGGGGGCCCATGTAACCGTGTCCCAGGGCAATTTGGCCTTCCAGCTGCCCCCGGCTGCCTTTTTCACTGTCATTAACCCCGCAGGCCAGCCCTTGGCCTTCCGGACTCCAGGTCTTGGCTCTTACACCTCCACTTGTCACCTTTAAAAGCAGAGCCAGCACTCAACCCACAGCAAGACAGTTTGACTGCAACTGTACGTATGGGTGTGTGTTTACGCAGAAAATATAACCTGGAAGAGAACATACGGAAATGTTAACAGCAGTTGTCTTTTGTGGTCCGGTTATGGGTGGTTTGTCTTTTTATTTTATTTTTTTTATTGTTTTTATTTTTTTATTTTTTAAGATTTTATTTATTTATTTGAGACAGAATGAGAGAGAGAGAGCACATGAGAGGGGGGAGGGTCAGAGGCAGAAGCAGGCTCCCTGCCGAGCAGGGAGCCCGATGCGGGACTCGATCCAGGGACTCCAGGATCATGACCTGAGCCGAAGGCAGTCGCTTAACCAACTGAGCCACCCAGGCGCCCTGGTTTGTCTTTTTAAAAGGGAAAAGTAGGTAGGCTGCTAATTTCATGTCAAGTTCCTGCGCCTCTGACTTTCCATCACTCATTCTTTGTCTCCCATGTTACCGTGAAACAAGTATTTCCCAGCGGTCTTTGGGTCCTGGTTTGAACAAAACAGTGATAAAGACATTTGGGGGACCGTTCAGGAAATTTGGTATGAACTGGGTTGTAGATGATATCTGGGGACTGTTGCTGCTTTTATTATGTCCGATAATGGTAATGAGTCATACAGGAGAATATCTTTCTTCGGATAGTCATGCTGAAGTATTTAGGGGGAAGGGTTATACTGTTTGTAATTTTACTCCAAAATGGTTCAGGTGAGTGAGTGCATACATACATACAGAGAAGCAAAATAGGGTAAGTTTAAGACACGTCAGAATCCAGGTAATGGATATATGAGATTTGTTATACTTTCTTTAATGTATTTTTACTAATGGGGGGGACCCATTAAAAAAATGGTTGCTGGTCGCATCATAGTACTGTATCCTTCAGAAGAATGAATCTTAGCAGACATGTTCTTTACGGAGGTGGGTCAGGATCCAGCACTCTTACTCAGTGCCACGTGAGCTGGTATCTCTAGCCACCAATAAGAAAATCGTCATAAAAATCTGGTAACTCAGAAGCACCACTTATTATAACAGGAATTTAATATATTTACTTTCAGATAGTCTCTGGTTTTCCTTAGAAAAATGTATAAGAGTTAAAACTTCTTGGAATTTCCATTGGAAGCAGCTGAGTTTACAGACAAAATTAAAGCCAGCCTCTGTGTTTTATTCTGCAGTTTGTGCATTTTTATTCGGTAGTTCCAGCAGAGGAGTTGTGGGAGCACGGTGAGTGATAGCGGTCATTTGCAGGGTCCACGGTAAGTTGGGGTAAAAGAAGGAGCAGCTCCCTGCCCTGATTTCTAAGTCTGCATGGATCCCCTTGACCAGGAGTATGTCTTGGCCAGTGTCAGGATTTGTTTGTTTGTGCAGATTAGACCCTGGGATAGCAGTTTGTCTCCCTAATCCAGAGTCCAGTGAAGCCCTGCCAAGGACTCAAAGTAGCAAGGGCGTGGAGTGGTCTTTCCTAGTTTATCTCTGTCTTTAAGGGTTGTTGATGTTTTGGAAATAGGATTTTAGAGCAGTATTTAGGAACCAAATTTAGTGAATCCCAGACACCACTGTGACCCTGATCTGAGTATGTTTTCCGTAGTCCACATTCAACATGACTGTGAAATCTCAGTGTGTGACTGATGACTCCAGGCTCCAAGGCAAAACAACATGGTGTCAGTGTCTGCTTTGGGGGCAAGTGAATGGTAAACACATCTTTGTGTGCATTTGATACGAACAGCCCAGGCTGCGCCTGACTTCTCCATCCTGTCTGTTGCCATGTAGTGGGAGGGGCTCCTGGGAATACAGATTTTAACCAGAGTCAGGTATTTGTGATTGGGAAGGTCAAGCCCAGAATACATTCTGAAAGCAAATTTAAAGGAAATCGTTATCTGTGCTTTAGGTCATTTACATTTCTGTTTCCAGGATGTGCGCCTGGAAAGTTGAAAAATTAAAGTGACAGAATACTAGTTAAAAAACGTAAATCGTATCACCTCTGCCGGCTGTCCCCCTAAGGAGCATTTTATACCTGGCAGAGAAATGTCTCTGTAATGATTTTAAACAGTGTGCGGTGTGCACCCTTTGAGGGGACTCACATTATGCTCTTTCTTACTGTTTTTCTCATAGCTCTCAGAACCCAAAACATAAGGAGAAAGCGGTACTGCTCTTTTTGGTTTTACAACACCGGGTGCTTGCAGTGGCTGATAAATGTGAGTCATCTGTAATTGCACCGTGAGTTCTAGCCGACCCCATGCCAAAAAAAAAAAAGAAAGAAAAGAATGAGAGGTAGGAGAAGGCAGTGGCTTCCAGCATGATCCTGGGAAGCCAGCCGGCCAGAGCTCTGCCCCACACTTGCTGTCCGACCTTGAGCACTCGGGTTTTGTAATCCCAGATCACCTCATTCCCTCACGGCACCCACCTCCCACGGCTTCTCCAAATGACTGTGTTTTCCTGTGTGAGTTCCTTATAGCCCTCACCACAGGTATTTTTTTGTTGATCTGTTTATATACTACCTGATTGTAAACCGCCTGAGGGCTGTCTGTCGTGGTCGTTGCTTGTTACCGGGTGCCCTCCGTGAGTGCACTCGGTGACGAAACGTGCTCCCTGGCTGTGTTACCACGGCTATAAGTGAGGTACGAACGGGGAGCCTGGTTCCTGGTGTGTGGTAGGTGCTCAGTAAATGCCAGCTAACAGTGCTGGCGGGCGTATGGTGGTTACGTGGACCTGGAAATGCTCATTCATTGTCTTTCTCGGCTCAAAAGAGGAGACATGGGGGTTGAAAATAGGTACACCTTCCTCTATTCCACAGCAGTTCTGAATTTACAAAGAGTGAATCTATTGATGGTTGTTCACATTTGCAAAAGATTGCTTTACAAAAAGCACTTAAATCATAGTGAACATTTAGTTGCTGATTCATTGAACCAGGCACCTGGTGAAACCTTCCATTTAGAGCTAAATTGAACTCCGAAGTACACCTATAATCCTGCCCTCTCAGAAGACTTGTTCATTGGTTCTTGAGAATTAATTTGAAGGGTTGCTTACAATGGTCCTTTTGGCTCCTGGGAGTATAACACAGGCAGAAGTTTCCTGGGGAATTAAAAATTGCAGCAGTAATTGCAAATTGAATTGTTATCTCCTTCAGAAATCCCGGCAGCTTGGGGCCATACCAGCCTGGTAAATGGAAATGTTGATGATTTACATGTTTGTACACAGTTGGGCGTGAGCGAATAAAATTAACACCCTCAGTGGAAGAGCTGGGAGGAAAAGGGTCTTTCCCCAGGGCTGACTGGGGGCTGACTGAGGGGGAAAGAGATTGGCTGGCTGGGGTGGGGGTGGGGGTGGGGGTAAGGAGTCCGGGATTTGCATGAATTCCTCTCGATCCCTGGTCCCTCTGCTGGGGCAAAGACAGCATTGTTTGGATTCCAGTCAGCAGTGGTGTTGAGACTTGCCACTGCAAGCTAGGTAGTGAAGAAGCATCCGGGGCCTCTGGATGCCTGTGTGCCAGGTGATTAATACTGATGGCTTTTCTGGCCAAAGCTGAAGCCGGCCCACCTCCCACCATCCACTTTCTGGTCTTTTTTCCATTGCTTTGGGGCCACAGTGGTGTCAGGTGTCGGCCTCTCAGCCAGGACACCAGAAAGCACAAGGGCTGGGTGCTGCCCTCGGGCCACCCAGCTCAGTGCCTTCTAGGTGAGTGAGGCGGGCCACGTGACTTCACGTTTCCAAGCCCATTTCCTGGTCTCTACGTGAGATTAACAAGAACGTGTGCCTCGAAGGGCTGTTGAGAGAATTAGATGAGATAATACAGCCCTTAGTGGACAGCAAGCACTTAATGAATGATAGTAATTCTTGTTACTGTACATCCACGCATGTGGATCATGGGCCTGGCTCTGTTGCAGCCCCAACTAGCCGTGTGAGTTTGTCTAATTCTGCCTGTTTCCTTCTCTCGGTGTAAGAGAGCGCAGGTCAGCTGATCACAGAGGTGCTTGTGAGGTCTGAGTCAGTGACCATCTGCACTGGCCACTGCCGTTCCTGTGTGCAAGCTCTCTGGGGGTTCAGTGTCTGGAGTAGGCATCCGTTATGCCGAGCACCGTGGGCACGGGGATTTTTATGGCGTTGAAGTTCTCTGAAAATGGTTATTGCAGGACCCACCGCAATCGAACAGTTCCTACTTAAGTAGGGTATTAAACTAATCAGGACTGTCCGTTTTCCTGTTCTGAGTACTGTGGTGTTGAAATGTTTTTTTCATAATGACATTGTTATTAGGAGCTTGGACTCTGGAGCCTGGATGCCGGGGTCGAATATTTGCTCCTCCACTTGGTAGTTGGCTGATCTTGCATGAGTTGGTTAACTTCCAGACCTCATTTTTCTCATCTGTAAATAGTACCTGTAAAGTGCTTAGGACAACTCCTGGCACATAGTAAGTGCCCCATAAGTGTTTATTATTGGTGTTATTTTTAGGTTAAATACAGAGGAATTACCTTTTAATTGAAAAGATGGTACTTTATTAAAGGTTAGAAAAAATGGGCAGATGCAAAAAAGAAAATGCATGTTGCATGTGTCTAAATCTAAAGGGCCTGAAACATAGTGAGCAGAAGAATGAGCTGTTACTATTAATCTTTTCCAGAGCTGCTGCACATGCATGCGCATTTTTCAGAGTTGTGATCATGTGCAAGTCATTTTTTTATTTCATGCTTTTGTGTGGTCTTCATAGCTACTGTAATGACTGTAACATTTCCATTATGTCAATATTCCATAACTTATTAAATCATTTACCTGCTGCTGACTATTGAAATTATTTCCCCTTTTTGCTGTTATAAGCGAGGCAACGATAAGTAGCTTCATTCATATATATTTGTGATTCTGTTGCATGATTTCCTTAGGATAAGACCCCAGTGTAAAATTCCCAAGCCAGGAATGTGGGAATAGCTTGCAGGCTCTAGGGGATGTACCTGTCAGCGTCTTCATGAGTGATCAGTTTATCTGTTAGCTGCAAGCACCTCAGCACTGAGTATTACCATTTTGAAATTGTTTCTCTTGTAACACTTATATTTACTAATGCCATAATGATGAGTTACCTAATGGCATGGGGCTCAGAGATGGGCATGGGAAGTTCAAAACCCATTATCAGTGTTAAGAATCTGGTTTTGGGGGCGCCCTGGTGGCTCAGTCCTTAAGCGTCTGCCTTCGGCTCAGGTCATGATCCCAGGGTCCTGGGATCGAGCCCCGCATTGGGCTCCCTGCTCCGCGGGAAGCCTGCTTCTCCCTCTCCCGCTCCTCCCCCTGCCTGTGTTCCCTCTCTCGCTGTCTCTGTCAAATAAATAAATAAAATCTTAAAAAAAAAAAAAGAATCTGGTTTTGTTTTAAGATTGTTTTTCTCATAGTCCTTTGCATGGAACTTGGCTCATCCTCTTTCAAGTGCTGAGTTTCATAGAAAAGAGGCATGAGATTTTATTTAAGAATAGCCATTTACCATCACAACTTTTTGTCTCCTGCCTCCCAGGGAGCAGTGAGTATTAAATAATTCAGTTAACTCATGTGAAAGGGACAGAGTGAGCCCACAAGAGTTGTTAACATTGTTAGTGTAATGATTACCATTAGGCAGTGTGGCTAATGACCCAGCTCTTCTTCCTCTCCGCTTCTGTAGGGCTCACTCCCCTACCATTTTCTCCCAACTGCTTGCATATGATGGGCCACCAACTCAATTGTTGTTAAAATCGGCATACTGCTATTAAACGGCATGTTGCCAAAGTGGTTTGAATCAACAGGCATCGGGGTGTTAGAGTAAATATAGCGGACAAAGGTGATGTCTGAGCCTGTTCATCGGTGAGGCTCTAAGCCATGGTTGGATGTGACCATAAACGGGGTGGGAGAAGAAGAGTTTTTGAAGCAGCGTTTATTTACCATGCTAATGGAATCACAGATGCCTTGAGCTAGAAGAGAATGATAAAAAAAATTTCTAAAATGATTCCCTAGTTTAACCAATGAAGAAATTGAAGCTTAGAGAAATGAGGTAACTTGTCTCAAGTCCTGCGGCTAGTTTGTGGCTTGTCCCTCCTGTGTTAGGATAGTGACATACCAGTGGTGTAATAAATATGTGTAGTAAAGATACAGAACAGCACAACATATTGTGTATATTATGATTGTGTATTTTATGTCTAATATATTTTTATGCTGTAGAATATATGTTCAATACATTGTATATATGATACATTACTATATCATATGGATGGTGTACAACATGATACAGTAACATATGTAGTAATAATCCAATAGTAATATGTTGGGATATAATGTTACAGTAACGCTGACGGCTTCGTGTATGCCAGGTGTGGTCCTAAAAGATCTGTATTCATAATGGACTTCCATAAATCGGTTTTTTGTTAAGTGAAAGATCAGATGTAGGAAATGGAAACATAAGTGTGAGGAATTTTTCTCGTGAGAAGTGTGGGGTGTTGTTTTGGGTGGGGTAAGAAAAGGGAAGGAAACTTCGCTTTGTCGTCAGATATTTCCAAATTTAGAACAATATCTATCCCTAGCCTTTGGCTTTAGGGTATGCTTCACCCTGGGAACATGTGTACAGTACGTTTCCGTGTTCGACTACTTTTCCAGCTGTGGGCAGGGTGTCACCGTTACCTTAGATCATAGCAGTGGCCAGGGGCCACTTCATATCTAATTACATTTTGGCAAGTGCCTCTAGGGCACTTGATTTCAGAAGTCACTTCATGCTGAAATACCAGATGACTGTTTCTGGAGACTTTGTGGACCACAGCTGAGTGTGTGTGTGGGGGGGTCATCAAGGTCAGGGACCGGTCAGTTTTGTAAAGGGCCAGATAGTGACTGTTGTCGACCTTGCAGGGCCAAGAGGCACAATCAAGACGATTACGTAGGTACTTACATAACCAGCAAAAAGTGAAACCATCTCCAAGTGTGGAAACCATTCTTTACTTCGCAGGCTGTAAACAAGCAGCCCGCACCAACAAGCAGGAGGCTGGTGGGCTTCAGGCTACCGGCAGAAGTTGGCCAGTCCCTCCTCTGTGGGGTCATTTTCCATCTGGGTGCCCTCTGCTGTCCTCGTTATAACTCTGGAGCTCTGAAACTGGTCATTCATTGGTTACCAAAAAAAAAAAAATCTTTGAATTTTCAGGCCAGAAGAAGACTTAAATATCATCTTCCAGCTGTCTCATTTTTATAATCGGGATTACTTAGCTGAGCCTTTTGGCTTCTAGTCTTCCACACACACATTCAGGTCTTTATTGGTAAAAATAGTCATCCTCATCACCACAGGGATGAGAAGATAGATGACGGAGGTTTGAAGAACCTGGCGCTATTGAATATAGACGCCTTAAGTAGGCTTCCTTTACCATTAAATGGGACACTGTACTAAAAACAACTCCATTTTCTATAGTCATTCATTCATTGATTGATGGGTGTTCATTCACTCAACAAATATTTATTGAATGGGGCCTGTGTCAGACACTGTTTTAGACACAGGGGAATGCCGAATGAAAAAGTGGGACCTCACTGCCCTCTGGATTTTACAGTGTATATAAACAGGTAAAATATGCAGTCTGTTGGATGACAGGCATTGTATGGAGAAGGCAGGGAAGGGGGTCGGCAGTCCAGGGCTGTGGGAGTGGTTGTCCGCTTAGGAGGATGGAGGCGAGGGGTGGGGGCTGCTCAGCAGTAAGACTGGAAGCTGCAGCTGAGCAGGAACACTCTAGGAGAAGGCGTAGCGCGTGCAGAGGGCCTGAGGAAGACCACAGGCCAGCGCGGCCGGAGTAGAGTTGCCTCAGAGAGAGTGGTAAGAGATGAGGTCAGGGAGTAGCAAACCACGTAGGGTGGGACTTGCTGCAGGCCTGAGCGTTCTGTGTGTTACGAACACAAGAGTGCCAGTGGAGCAGATGGGGATCGGGGGCGGAGACCAGGAGCTGTGTGTAGAACAGTTTGGGATGAGTTTGAGTTGAGTTTGGGATGTCTTTTAGAGAACTAAAAAAAAGGAGATGGCTGTTAAGCAGTCTAGTGTTACGCATCTGGAGTTCAGAAAAGCCTAGGCTTTGAGTCTTTGACCTAAAGATGGTATTTAAAGCTATGAGACTGGATGAGATTACCAAGGAAGTGAGTAAGAGAAGAGAAGGGGCCATGGACTGGAGAGCCCTGGAGTACTCCAGCATTAGGAGGGCAAGGAGATGAGAAAGACCCTCGGGTAAGGTAGGAGGAAACACTGGAGCCTGTGGTGGCCCAGGAGCCAAGGGTGGGAAGTATGATAGGGAGGATGGAGCAAGGGGGACAGGTCATGCTGATTAGAGTCAAATCACATGAGGACTGAGATGGACCATGGTGGTCACTGGGAACCTTGACATGAGGCTTCAGTGCCTTGTTGGGAGCAAGGAGGCTTAGAAGAGAATGGGCAGAGAGGAATTAGACATGGAGCATGGCCGATTCTTTGAGGGGTTTTGCTGCAAGAGGGAGCCAAGGCAAGGTGGTAGTTGTCGAACATAGTGGGGCCAAGGGAAAGCTTTTTTTTTTTTTTTTAAGATTTTATTTATTGGGTGCCTGGGTGGCTCAGTTGGTTGGGCGCCTGCCTTCGGCTCAGGTCATGAGCCTGGAGTCCCTGGATCGAGTCCCGCATAGGGCTCCCTGCTCAGCAGGGAGTCTGCTTCGTCCTCTGACCCTATCCCCTCTCATGTGTTCTCTCTCTCTCAAATAAATAAATAAAATCTTTAAAAAAAAAAAAGATTTTATTTATTTATTTGAAACAGAGAATGAGAGCACGAGCAGGGGGCGGGGCAGAGGGAGAGGCAGGCTCTCCGCCGAGCAAGGAGTCCGATGCAGGACTCGATCCCAGGAGCCTGGGGTCATGACCTGAGCCGAAGGCAGATGCTTCACTGAGTGAGCCACCCAGGTGCCCCCAAGGGAAAGCTTTTTAAAAAGGGAAGAATAATGGCATGGTTAAATGTTGGCAGGAAAGACCCAGTAGAGAAGGAAAGCCTGATGGATTGGGGGGGAATTGCTAGACAAGAGAGTGTCATAACTGTCACGGCTACTTTTTATCGAGCACTGCTCCTGCAGGTGGTCAGCACTAACACATCCCGCCAGTATTTAGTGAGTAAAAACAACTGGTTATTTAGTTCAGGCTTCTGCAGATGGCGGTTTAGGCTGGGGTTCCTCCTGTGTCTGCCGTCAGCTCTGGGAGAGCTCATTTCCGGCAGGCTAGGCCGGGTCACTCACCTGGCACCCGGCAGGTTTCCTAGGAGGGAGGTGCGCAAGGCCCCTTGAGGACCAGGATCAGAACTGGCCCAGTGTCACCACCAGCTCCTGTCATCGGTGGAAGCAAGCCCTAAGGCCAGTCCAGACTCAAAGAGAAGGGAGAGGGTCCCCACTTCTTGATGGGAGGTTCCTCAAGTCACGTTGCAAAGAGGTGTGGATACCAGGCAGGGAGTACTTTGGCCGTTGTTTTCAAACAGTCTCCTCCAGCCATCTGCGAGCTGAACACGTGCGTTTGATCCTCACTGGATTTCTGTGTGGAGGGTGGGATTCTCTTCATTTCACAGATGGGGAAATGGCTTCGGTAACTTGTTCAGGATCACACAGCTACTGAGTGGCAGAGTTGGGACCCAAACCTTTGTCCTTGGTCTCCCTGATGGCAAAGCCCCTTCTTTGTCCTGCCTTCCTGACAGTGTTGGTTTACAAGAGCAGACTAGAGTGTCGAGTCTTCTCTTTTCTTGTTTGGCAAGGGAATATTTTTGTAAATGATTATTATCTCAGAATGGACTGAGGGAGGTGGTTATCTTGTGTGGTTTACGTGTTTACTGTGTGGGAACTAGACAACTGTATTTATTAGAATCCCATTGAGGACACAGTGGTGTGCGTAATTAGGTCTTTCGTTGACAGAAATTCATGTCCCCTCTCTCAGCTGGACCCTCCCTGAGGGCCCTTTGACAGTCTTTCCTCTTGTCCTTGGTTCTCTGACCCTCCTGTTCCTCGTAGCAGCCTCTCGAGATAGTCACGACTGCGTGCACAGCCTCCTTCAAACCCCTTTGCCTCCAGGCCTTCTGACTTTATATCTGCCGTCATCCCTGACTCTTTCTGTCTTTGGCATTGGGACCCCTGCCTCTAGTCCAGGGTTAGCCCCCTCTGCTCAAGTCCTCCTCCCTCCAGAACACGCTATAATCAACATCAGTCTCCTCCTCAGCCAGCTGGACTTCCAAGTTCTCCCAAGAGCGGACTCCAAAAAGCAGAAAAAATAGCATCGGCCTCCGGGAACTTTGCCTCTGTCACTGGTCGTGTAGCCTTGGGCAAGTCATTTTCCCTCAGGTTCACGAATCTGAGAAGAACAGACCACTCAGGGAGAAGAGGGTTTACTCGTGTCCACACAGGAAACCCTCGGCCTAGAGCGCAGTTCTGTGCGCAGTGGCTTCCTGTGTGTCCTGGGTCCTGACCGTGTGTTTGTGTGTGTGTGTGTGTCTCTCTCTCTCTCTCTCTCTCTCTCTCTCTCTCTCTGTCCTGGGTCCTGACCGTGTGTGTGTGTGTGTGTGTGTGTGTCTCTCTCTCTCTCTCTCTCTCTCTCTCAGCCATGCAGCCTGCGGCCGCCCTCATCACTCCAGCATCAGAACTTAGTGGGCTGCGTGGCTAGAGTGGCCGCCCTCTGCATCGTGCACTGGGAAAGCAGCTGGAGACGGGGCTGTTCTGAGTGCTGATTGTACATCTCGGAAAAGACGGTATTTGGTTTGAAAGCAAAAACCACAGTGAAGATACTTTTTTTAAAGCTCTCGGGTAAAGGGAGCAGATAAGTGAGTCGTTAGATGAAACCAAGCATTTCCAGTCTCTCTAACCTTGCTGATGGGGAGCCTGGGAGCTTTGCCCTTCTTTAAAGTCCCTGGTTCGGATCCCATCGAGTTGAGGGGGAGGCAGGGCTTCTGTCTGTCCACTGAGCTTTCCGCAAGCTCGTGCACGGGCTTGAGATTCCGGACGCAGCATTGGTCTTTATTCTGATATACTTTGCTGTAAGATAAATAGTCCTGCTACTTATTTATCATGTAACCTTGGGGAAGTTACTTAATTTCTGTCAGCTTCGATCTGCTTGTCTGTAAAAGGAAGGCAGTTAATGACACCTGCCTGAGAGTGTGAGGAGTGAGTAAGGGAGGATTTGGCAGAGAGCTAGCCCTCGGTACAGCTCAGCTGTGACTGCAGTTATTATGTAAGAGTCCCGTCTTGTTTACGTTGTAAATCATTTGTAAAAGATTTTTCATACTTCCATGATTACCCTCTACTTTCAAGATGTGTCCTTATAGTTCTTACTCATTTAGTCATTCATTCACTGAGCTTGTGTTTATCAAGCACCTTCTTAGGGCAGGGTACTGTAGATCGTTTTCCTCCTGCTCAGGTTCATTTCTTAGTGGTTGACATTATAATAGCCAGAGCTATGGTTTGCTGAGCACCCACGTCAGTAGAATTGTTTACCTAGGTGTTAGCTTCTAAAATCAGGGTATAAGGGGAACATTGCGTATAGTCAAAATTACCCTTGAAACCCCTTAAATCTGTAATACATCTGGGGGTGATCAAACCTTTTCTCTACAGAGCCATGTACTAAATACTGGCTTTGCAGGCTACATATCGTCTCTCACATATTCTTCATTTTCTGTGCCTTCCAGAAACAAGCCTTGGTCTATGTGAACAGCCTGTGGTGGGCAGCCTCCAAGACAGCCCAGAGTTCCTGCCTCTTGATATCCACAAGCCCAGATGTAGTCCCCTCCCGTTTTGTCTTGGGTTGATCTTGTGACTGGGTGACTACCGCAGAAGCAGTGCATGGTGTGTGATTTCTGACTGTGGGTGGGTTCTGCCTCGCTGCCTTGGATCCTCTGCTCTGGGGAAGGGCAGCTGCCAGGTCGAAAGGAGAGGCCCAGGAGGTGAGGAGCTGAGGCTCCCTGCCAACAGCATGGGGGTGGGCAGTGAGCTTGGAAACAGCTCCTCCGGCCCTAGTTAAGTCTTGGGTGATGCAGCCTGGTCAAGACCTGAGCCAGGACCTCCAGCTCATTGAAACCATCCTGTCTGTGGGTGATTATCAAATCCTCAACAGTGAAAGGAAACAGTGAGGAATTTTATTTTATTTTATTTATTTATTTATTTTTTTAAAGATTTTATTTATTTATTTGAGACAGAGAGAATGAGAGACAGAGAGCATGAGAGGGAGGAGGGTCAGAGGGAGAAGCAGACTCCCTGCCGAGCAGGGAGCCCGATGCGGGACTCGATCCCGGGACTCCAGGATCATGACCTGAGCTGAAGGCAGACGCTTAACCAACTGAGCCACCCAGGCGCCCTCAGTGAGGAATTTTAAAGAACGCCTGTTTGCCCGCAAAGTTCAGTCAGTTCCTCTGATACTAAGTTTCACCATGTCACCAAGTCTGTTTATGGATAGTTACGTGACCTGAGAGTAAGATGCAGCTCTTCCGGGCAGGCCAGTCATTGAAGACCACCACTTAATAGCCACAACTCCCGCCAAGGTCAGTACCGGCGGCTAAGCGTCTGGTTTGATCTGCTGTGCTCCGAAGCCCTTCTAGGCTTTCACTGGTCCTCATCCTGGCCCTGAGCTGGAATACAGCAGTGCGCTCGTCATCTGTGGAGAGCTTGTGCTACCGCACTGAATGGCTCCAGATGGCCTTGCTCTTTTTCAGTTTCACCCAGACGACCTTATGTACTTAATGGCTCTTCCCCGGGCAGCTGGCCATTGACCTATGTCCTGTGGCCTGTCTTGGAAAGATGAGCTGGGTCAACTGGTTCTGGCTCAGGAATTTGATCCGGGAGTTAGACTGTGTGATCACTGGTGGGCACTTGAGCTAAAGAGGCTTACAGAATTGGAGGCAGGCAACCATGCTGTAGTCCCAAATTGTGAGGGAGTGGTAGTTCAGAAGTGTCTTGTGCATGTATTTAACAGATACTGATTTGAGCACCTGTTGTGTGCTGGGCATTGTTTCAGTCACTTAGATTACAGGCCTCCATCCTCGGGGCACTTAGGTTTCTAGTAGGGGGAAATGGACAAGGGATAATACACACTATACGTGAGTGGGTTACAAAGAACGTGAGGAGGGGAGAAGTGCCGTGGGAAGCAGAATGAGGGGCATCAGGAGTTCCCAGGCCTGAGGGGTTAGACTGCAGAGTTAACTAGGGCAGACGGGGGCGGCCTCGTTGGGAAAGTGAGATGTGTGTCAAGTCTTGGAGGAGGAGAGGGTGTTGGCCAAGCAGACATCTGAGGGCCAGGCCTTCCAGGCAGGGCGATCAGGTAGGTGTGTTCAAGGAATAGTGAAGAAGAAGTAGGACCGGAACAGAGAGCAACATCTCATCAGGCCTGGAGGACCATTGTAAGGGCTTCGACTTTAATGTGAGAGAAGTGGGGAGCTGTTGCAGAGTTGTGAGCAGAACAGTGAGATAATGAGACTTACATGTTCCTGTGATCACTCTATTATGTGTGTAGGGGAATACAGGGGAGCTAGGGCAGAAGCGGGGAGCCCAGCTGGCAGCTGGTACAGTAATCCAGGCCACGGCAGTGCCAGGGGTGGAAAGTGGTTGGATCTGAACGTATTTTCAGGACTAGAGCCAAAGGATTTTCTGACTGCTTGGATGAGGGTTGTAGGAGAGAAAGAGGAGTCAAGGACAACCCCAAGAGTTTTGGCTTGAGCAGCTAACTATAAGGATGGAGTTGCTATCAGGTCATTCAAGGGGGAAGGCTGCAGGGGCACCTGGGTGGCTCAGTTGGTTGAGCGTCTGCCTTTGTCTCAGGTCGTGATCTCGAGGTCCTGGGATGGAGCCCCACGTTGAGCTCTCCGCACAGCAGCGAGTCTGCTTCTCTCTCTGCCTCTGCTTCTCCCTCTTCCTCTGTGATCACTTTCACTCTCTCTAAAATAAATAAAAATCTTTAAAAAGGGGGGGAGGAGGCTGTGGAGGAAGATTGGAGGTCAGTTAGAAGTGCCTTCTAGATATCCGAGTGGAGATACTGAGTGCATAGCTAGGCAAAGAAGTCTTGAAAGGAGGAAGATCCGTACTAGAGGTACTTGACATAAAGATTGTCTTTATTTATTTATTTTTAAAGATTTTATTTATTTATTTGACAGAGAGAGAGACACAGTGAGAGAGGGAACACAGGGGGAGTGGGAGAGGGAGAAGCGGGCTTCCCACTGAGCAGAGAGCCCCACATGGGGCTCGGTCCCAGGATCCTGGCATCATGACCTGAGCCAAAGGCAGACACTTAATGACTCAGCCACTCAGGTGCCCCTAAAGATTGTCTGAGGGAATGAGCCTCAGTGGAGAATAGAGGCAGGGACAGAGAGATGGGGAGAGGCAAGAGATGAGGAGTGCTGGTTCTCAGGACCTCCGCCTTCCTCATTCTTGGCCTTCCTGACAGCTGGATGTTTAGCTGTCCTTGGATTCCCAGGAGTCTCCGTGCATTCTTATTTATCATAAACCTTCCTTTTTACTTGAACATGTTCATTGGATTTCTGTTCCTTGCTACCGAAGAGCTGTGGACAAAATGGTGGTATCATCCCCATTTACAGGTAGGAAACGGGTTTGGGGGTTAAACTTACTCAAGGTTATTCCAAGTGGCCTAGCTGGAACTCGCATCCACCCCCCCTCTGGCTTGTGCACAGTGTACAAAGCTTGTGCGGAGTACTGGGATCCCATTGTTCTGAGCTGTGGGTGACTGTTGTGCGGTGTGTGGTGTTTAGTATCATTTGAATGGTTTCAAGTGTCTCGCGCAGATGAGGAGCTGGGGGGTGCAGTGCCCAGCCTGAGAGATCATTGGCTTGAGCTTGAAATTTCAGGGGTCCCAGTGCAGTGCAAGGAATTGAAGCATTGAGTGGGTAGCTCATTGACAACAATTTCAGCATCTCCTCCGTGTAACATACCGTTAGGCACAAATCTTTCTGAACCGGAGTTCCTCATCTGAACCACAGAACACAGAATTGTTTGAGTGACTGTTCTCTCAGGTCTTCCAGGGATGGCACACAGCTGGTGTCATTCCAGTTGCAGCAGAGAGAATTGATTCATTACATCCAGTAGATGCCTTAGGATCTTAGGCTTTGTTCCCCCCTGTTACCGTCCTTAGTTGAGAAAGGCAGAAGCCCAAATAGCCCCCAGGTTGGTTCATAATTGCAGACCAGGAACCACCATGAAAGGTCAGAGCTGAGATCTGAAGAGTTAAGTCAGGGTTAACCAGGTGAAGTGAGGTGGACCTGTGTGTGTGTGGTTGGGGAGAGGGGGGAGGATATTGTCTAGATGAGGAAACCATGTGTAAAGGTCCTGAGGCAAAGGGGTGGGGGGGGAGGGGAAGATGTTGTGGAGCCTTCTTGACAAGCTGAAAAGCCATCAAGTGTTTTGTTTTTTTTAAGAGCATACTTTAGGGGCGCCTGGGTGGCTCAGTTGGTTAAGCGACTGCCTTTGGCTCAGGTCATGATCCTGGAGTCCCAGGATTGAGTCCCGCATCGGGCTCCCTGTTCAGCAGGGAGTCTGCTTCTCCCTCTGACCCTCCCCCGTCTCATGCTCTCTCTATCTCATTCACTCTCTCAAATAAATAAATAAAATCTTTTTTTAAAAAAAAGCATACTTTATTATTATTATTATTTTTTAAGATTTTTATTTGAGAGAGAGCACAAGAGTGGGGTGAGGGGCAGAGGGAGAAGCAGACTCCCCACTGAGCAGGGAGCCCGATGTGGGACTCAATCCCGGGACCCTGGGATCATGACCTGAGCAGAAGGCAGAGGCCTAACCGACTGAGCCACCCAGGCGCCCACCATCGAGTGTTTTAAGTGGGGTGTGTGTTTGTGAAAGATTGAGAATGGACATCAGATTTGCGCTCGGACAAGATGACCCCAGCTTCAGTGGGAGAATGCACTGGGGCAGCAGGAGGGGGCCTGGGGGCTGAGTGAGCCGTCCCAGTAGGTGATGCGGTGTGGATGGGGCTGCGGCAGTGGACAGATTCACTGGTTTGGAGGGTGAATGGGCAGGACTTGCTAACGATGGGATCTGAAGGATGACAGGAAGTGAAGTGGGTCAGGGAAGACAGCCAGATTTCTGGCTTGTGTTAACGGGTGCTCACTGTCCATTGGCCCATTGAGATAAGAAGTATGGGAGGAAACCCCGTTGTTTATTTGGTTTAAATATAAACAGTGAATTATGGTTCCTTTAGGGCTTTTTCTATTTTTGTTAACCACAGGAGCAAAAACTGTTTGTTGCAGGTGTTTGCAGGTTAGTTCTCCTTGAAGTTCCTAACTTGTGGGATTTGAGGGGCTGCTAAAGTGAGCGATTTGGAGGGATGGTGCTCCAAGTCCATGTTGAGAGGTCCTCCCTTTGCCTGGCACGACATCTCTAGTGCAGCCCATCTACGGAGTTCTGCCCAGGGAGATAACTGGGCATATCCTGACCTTGAGAAGGGGCAAGAGACCCGGCCGTGGCTCATTTTTATTTCTTTTCATGGACAATTTGGCTCCTAATGAGAATGTTTTCCATTAGGCGGTCCCAGGAAGCCTCCATTCATGAGTGACTCACATGATTTATCGGCAGAACTGCTGTGTCACATGTGCTCCTGTGGGTAGCTAACACTTGCTGCAGGCAGCCACCAGGGTGTTGCCATCCAGTGAATGGGACCCGTGGTGATGGAGCATCAAGGTTGACAAGTTGATCTTTCTATTTAGCTCTTAAGGCATGAGGGTGGAGACCCTGGATGGATGGTGGGAAGGGAGGATCCAAGACAGGATCTCTGACTTGGCATTAAGTATTTGCCAACTACATTTAAACTTGTCATCCTTGGCGTTGTCCCAGGAGCTGGGCACACTCTGAGTTCTAAAAAGGATCACTGGAAGCTGGTTGTACAAATGGGCTAATGTCCTTCCATGTGTCCCCTTTGCTTCTTCCAATTAGGAAAGCTGAGGACCCACCTTACACTTTACTCTTGAGACATTTTTTTTTAAAGATTGATTGATTTGTCAGAGAATGAGAGGAGAGAGCGCGCGCAGAAGCACAAGCAGGGGGAGCGGCAGGCAGAGGGAGAGACAGGCTCCCCGCTGAGCAGGGAGCCCGATGCGGGACTCGATCCCAAGACCCAGGGATCATGAACCTGAGCCAAAGGCAGGTGTTTAACCAACTGAGCCACCCAGGTGTCCTGAGACATATTTTAAAAAATGAAATCTAAGGGGAACATACTCAGCTGAGAACAGGTGTGAGGGGAGGGTGAAGAGAATTCCCTGTGTAGGTTACTTGATTGGCCACTAAAAAATTGATTATTAATTGAATCCATTGCTTGGGCTTGCCTTCTCAGATTTTCCAGTCTTGCTGAGAAGCCAGTGGCTAACAGTTTGATTTAACGTGTTGAACAAAATCCAACTGAGTAAATGAAGATCTGATTGGCTTTACTGAATATTCATGAAATGGGCAGCATCCCATCTAGCAAGTAGAAAGGAGCTCCAGGGAGCTGTATGAAATGGAAGGCCTTTATAGGCAGAAGTAGGGCGGGACAAGGATGCTATTAGTAAAAGAAAAGAAAGGATTGTTTCAGACTAGGTCATCTTCCTTTGGGGGGAGGGTGGGAGTCTGTCATGCAGATTACCTTTCCAGGGTGGATCAGGAAATTCCAGATTGAGTGGTTAATGGTCACATTCCTGATGTCACATCTTGGTTTGCCGTCACGGGGGTCAGTGACTCCGTTTGGGACCTGTTCTTTCTTTCTTTCTTTCTTTCTTTTTTTTTTAAATAAACATAACTGATACTATGGTAATTTTATTATTTTTGTATGGTTTTGAACCTCAGCAGTTGAAATGTTCGGCTTCTTTTGTATCTTCCTTTTTACCAGAGCCCCACTCGTAGTTTAACTCAATAATTATAGTCTGCCAGGGCAGTTACATTTAAGTGCCAAGAATAGAGTTCCTGAGAAAGCATGTGATGGGACCCAGTCTTTTACTTCATTCAGCAAATATTAATGAGGACTTTCTATGTATCTAGCATTATCCTGGGCACTGGGAATACAGCAGTGAGCAAGATAGACAAAGCCACGCCTCATTGCCCAGTGGAAAAGAGAGGCCATCAACTTAACCAGCAGCACAGTGGGGTGGTCACAGGATCTCTGACCTAGTTACCTAATCCAGGAGGTCAAGAAAGGTGTCCGAGATGAAACCGTTGCTTAAGCAGAAGGAGCTGAGCATATTCTAGATGGTCTGGATGGCAACTTTACATTGATTCCAGGGCTGATTTGACAGCTCTTTGTGTCGATGTCCAGTTGTGTAGTGGAGTTGTACTTGGTAATAGGCAGAGGGGTTGGGTATGAATAAAAGTACATACGCGAATCATGGAACACTACATCAAAAACTAATGATGTAATGGCTGGTGATTAACATAACATAATAAAAATAAATTTAAAAAAAGTACACAAGGCGATAATAGTGTATAGGCATAATTACTCTTGAAAATCCCAGTTGAAGACTGACAAAGTCAGTTATCCCTTTAAAATTAAAACAGGATGCTATTTCTTTAAAGCAGGGGTCAGCACCCCTGCCCCCCTCCATCAGGGCCAAATCCACTTGGCTCCCTGCTTTTGTAAATAAAGTTTTATTGGAACACAGCCATGCCCATTTATTTACAAATCATCTGAGCTGCTTTCCCACTAAAATGTCAGAGTCAAGTAGTTTAACAAAGATTCTGTGCCCCACAAAGCTGAAAATATTTACTCTCTTGCCCTTTAAAGAAAACATTTGCTGACTCCTCCTTTGAGCAAATGTAGGAATTCGTTTTATATTTAGGCACCATGTTCTAAAAAGAAAACTGTTATCTTTAAACACTGGAATCCTATTAGTGAGGTGAGATGTTCACAGCACAGAAGGCAAGAAGGAATGGAGGGAATCAGTCTCTGCGCCTCTCTTGCCTACTGTCACCTGGGGTCATATGCTTATTAACGGAAGAGAGAGTGATTTGCCTAAAATATTTATCCTTCTCCCTCTCCCTTCTTCCTCCACTTTCTGCCTGTCTCTCTGTTTTTTCAAGTGCACATAATTGGGTTGATCTGAGGTCAATGGAATCCATTATATACTCTTTGTACTTCAAATGTGGTGAGCTGGTGAAGAAAAGAACAGCAAGACTTAAGACTTGATTTGCAGATGATGTGGTTCTACTACCCGGAAGGTAAAATGTGTCCTAGTGATTTCAGGAGAGAAAAGTGGTAAAGAACAAGAACCCAAAACACTGTCCTGCAGCTCTCCACACTGTGTTCACGTTGTGCCCGGTGATGCAGTCTCAAGAAACCATTGTCCATACGCTCAATCAGTATTGTTCATCTCAGTGTTGGGAAGGTTTTAGTTTTATTTGCTTTGAATTATAAATGTGATTTGATTTGATAGTTGTAAAGAAACTAATGTGGCTGACGGACTTTCAGATGGCTTCATCATAGCTGTCTCCTCATGTTCACACCTTTGATCCTTGAGTGTGGATGGACCCATGAATAGGTCCAACCAATAGAATATGGCAAAGGTGATGGGATGTCACTCCCCTAATTATGTTGTGTTATATGTGACTCTTGCTAGTGGACACACTTGCGTTGGAGAAGTAAGAGGTTCCGTGTCGCAAGGAACTGAGAGCAGCCTCCAGTCTCCAACCAGCAAGGAGCCTCCAACCTTACAGCTGCAAGGAAGTTAATTCTGCCAGCTGCCTGAGGGAGCTGGGACACAGGCCCTTCCCTGGTTAATCCCCCACATGAGACCTCAGCCCTGCCAACACCTTGACCGCAGCCTTGCAGAGGACCCATCCAAATGCACATCATCAGACCCTGACCCACAGAGAGTGTGACATAATAAATGTACGTGTTTTTTGTTACACAGCAATAGAAAATTAATACAAAGCATAAAGAGTTTACCCCAGTTGTTATTGGTTCGTACTGAACATTATAAAAATCCAAGCTAATTCCGGGAATCTGCAGTAGGTTTGGCCTCCCCTCCCCACTCCCCGAAAGTTGTCCTTAAATTATTGGGTCACTTGACCAAACTGGAAAATGAATGGTAGCTTAGATAATAGTATTATGTCAATGTTTAATGGTATTGACAACTGCACTGCAGTGATAGAATATCCATATTCGTAGGAAGTACTCACTGAAGAATTTAAGGGAACACACTGTGGTATGTGAAATTTACTCTCACGTGGTTCAGAAAAATATATACATGTAAGTATGTCTGCGTGTGTGTGTGTGTGTGGTGGTGAAGCCCCTGCTTTTTAAAAGTTCAATCAGAGAAGGTCTAGGTCTTTCCTCGTAGGGTAAAGCATTTTACCTTTTACTTTTCCTCTGTATACCTCCTGAAGCAAAGTGGGGTGCTAAAAATATCACTTGGTGTTCGTTACCTCGTGCTGAAGCAGGGCAGGCTAGCAGATGTAGGACCCCTATCTGCTGTGGTTACTCTTGTAAAAAAGCTTAATTCTCAGGTAAATGTTTTCTCATTTGCTACTCACAACAGCCCTTTGTTGTGGGTGCTGTTTGTCTCCGTTTTGCTGGTCAAGGGTGTTACTAATTGTCCAAGTTTTCTGAGCGAGTCAGCGGCAGAGCCAGGCCTGACTGCAGGCGGGACCCCCGGTCCTGTCCCTGACTGGTTACCACGGACCTTCGCTGCAAGAGCGCTGTTCCTGTGTTCCCCTTCAAAGAAGGTGGCCCCCGAGAAGAGGCCGAACTACTGGTGTGACGCCGAGCCCACAACCCGCCTTCCGCTGGGAGCTCTGGTCACAGCCCTGGTGAGCCTGTAGTCCCTCGTTAGTCCGTGTCGGCTCACCGGCAAATCCACAGGTGGCTCCTGCAGCCGTTTCCGTGGCACCGACTGGGGATCGCTGACGAGACACGGCCGATGCCCTGCTCGTGGCCACAGTGGAAGGGGTGGGCGCGCCACACCAGCCAGCCCAGCGTTCTTTTATGAAGCACACGTGGAGGACGGGGCCTGCCCTTGTGCTTGTCCCCCCAGAAATCAGCCTCAGCTGCCAAGCTCACCATCCCTCCTTCATGCAGCTGCCCACCTGCCCCCTTCTTGTCCACACCGAGTTCCCATTTGGGGCCCTCTTCACTGGAGCTTCAAAGCAGGGGCGGGGGGTCCTTCTTCCAGCACTTGGGGGCTGTAGGGACAGTGGCATTCTCATTCACTCTGTTCTGCCCGTGACGCTCCTCCCAGCTGAAGAATTCCTGACCTCGTGATTTGTCTTGAGCCTGCTGGCCTGTTTGGCTGGCTGCTGCCCTTCCAGGCCTTACCCAGTTTTCCTCATATGCTGGGGAAAATGGTACAACCACACCTGCAGTCTCCCTCTGTAATCCTGGCTGCCTGACTGAACGTTGGGCTCTTTGAAGGAAGAATCTCTGAGGGGGAAGCGGGCTCCTGGTTCTCCTGCCCCAGTCCCCCACCTTCCCCAGCCATGAGGGCTGGCCTCCAGAGGAGCTGTCCAGTTGGGCTTGCTTCTGCACCCTGAGGTTCTGCTGATACCCAGAGTGCGCTCCGTCCCTGTGGGCGCAGGCCGCATTGGGCCTTAGTCATCAGTGCTTTGACCACACTGAGTTTGGGCCTCAGAACTCTGTCGATGTGACTGACATCTCAAGTCTGCCAGAAATAGGTAGGGAAAACCCCTGTTTCCATTAGCTCTTTAAGGGTGGTTTCTATATTAACTCAGGGCTCCTGGAAACAACAGGGTCATATTAATAATCGAGATTAAACATAGAAATGTATTCACAAATATAAAGTTCTTGAGCTATTGATTCTTTTTAATAGAGAACACATATTAAGTGGCTACTTGAAGAACGTCGTAGATCGTGTAAAACCAAGATTGAAGACCCAATTCACAGTGTTACTTTATATCCTCCCCGAAATTTCTTGTGGAATGTCGTACCAGGAAAAGTTCCCCTCTTCTGTTGAGTTCATATGTTTTCTTTGGATGGTCAAATTAATCCCTCCTGTTTACCTTTTTACCTTCGCTACTAGGAAACTCAGAGCCAACCGGCCATGGCTCAGTTGCAGTAAATCTTGTGTTCCAAGCTTCTGATTCTGTTCTCTTTTAAACCCTCTTACTTGTTTTGTGGTTCATGTTGCCCAAAGAAATACCTACAGTTGGGGGGAGAATTGCTTTGTCACTTTGTGCGTTAGTTCTGTGGTTTGCTTTGACCCCCGCTTCTGGGTAGAAGCAGCTGTGTGTTATGTCAATGATTAGGTACCTGTTTTAACCCATGTAGACAAGAGCTTGTTGACCTGTGCACTGGGGGAGAGCTCTGATGTCCGCGTCTCCTCTAAGGAGTCCAGTCCCATGGCACAGTAATGACTGAGGAGAATTTTGTTCTGATTGAGACTGAATGTGGGACTGGTACCGACCGAAGACTCTCTGCAGGGTGTGTTAACGACTGATGGTTGCAGCTGCGCCACTCGTTTGCCCTCCTTGGTCACTGGACAGAGGGGAGAGGAGGACAATTCTTGGCAGATGCTTTTAGCAGGACCCTGAGGCGTGACGGAGGAAGCTAATCTTAGTTCCATTTTTAATGTTAAGGTAGTTTGGTTGCGTCTTTCCTCTTAGGGTAGAGCATTTGAGCTTTTGTTTTTGCTTTTGCATTTCCTGTGTATACCTCCCAAAGCAAAATGGACTGCTAAAAATGTCACTTGGTGTTTTATTTTGTGCCTAGAATAACATTCAAGACTTGTGAACACTGTGAGTCACTAAAATAGTTTTAGGAGAAAAGAAATGTTACCTGTGTTAGTCTGTATTTCCGTCTAGAAATTTTCCAGTTGATTTTGTGCGCTTATTTAATTGGACAAACATAAACTATTTCTTTCATCAATAGCAATATAATAACGTTTTATTTGCTGGCACCATGCATCTCTCCTTGTAAGCTGAACAGCTTATTTTTAAAAGTACAGTAAGTTTTATAGGAAGGCCACAGTTAAAGAAGAAAGTAGCTGGAAAACAGGCCGTGTGCACGTCCATCGTCATTAGAGCCCACACATGTGCCTGTCACGACGTGGGCTCGGGCTTGTGCCCCAGGAATCCCCGGCTTCTGGCACAGTGTAGACGCTCTGTCAGTACTTGTGGGATGAATGAAGTCAGTAGCAGTACAGGCAGGGAAGGGTTGAAGAAGGATGGTTTTCTAAAATGAAGTAGGGAAATCAGCCAGGCCAGTGGGTCTCAGACTTACGGTGTGTCAGAATCACCTGGAGGGCTGGTGAAAGCGGATCGCTGGGCCGCACCCCCAGAGTTTCTGATCCAGTGGGTATGGTGTGGGGCCCAAGAGATTCCGTTGCTAACCATTCCATGGGTGAGGCCGCTGTTGCTGCTGCTGTTTCAGGGCCATACTTTGAGAACCACCGATCAAGGCTTATTGGCCTTTTCCAGGTGAGAAAAGAGCCTAAGAGGAAGTGTGCTTTGCCTAACTGACCAAACCAATTCGTGGCAGAACGTACATGAAAAGCCAGCCTCCCACTTCCTAACTTCCAGGAGAGAGAAATGTGTCCTGATGTCCTTAAATTGGCCAACTGCTAAGGTGACCCCATGCCCTAGTTTCTTTCTTGGGATTGAATCCCAGGTAACTGACAACTTTGGGACAGGACAAGAGGAGAAGAGGTGTTGTTCCAGATGTTCATTAGTTAATCCTGCACACGTGCCGGGTACCAGCTGCCCATTTGTGACCAGACGACATCCGACACCCATCAAAGGAAGTGGTTTGTTTGGAGGCCGATTAAAGTCTTCTCACTGGGGCCAGTTGTGTTCCTGCAGTGTCTTGCCCATCTTGGAGATCTTAGCACAACCCTCAAGCTTGGTCAGCTATGGGTGGGACACACTGCGTCAGGGCCACGTCAGCCGCCCACACGGGTCATTTCCCCACAGCATGGGAGGCCCCGAAGTTGGGGTGGGAGGTGCGCTCTCGACAGACCCCTGGGCTTCTGAGGCTCTTTTCCTCCTGGCCCTTCTCTCTTTCCCCTGGGTGAGATGCTAAGAATCTCTGGTGGGCAGGGAGCCTTGGAGCAGAAGCTGTTCGGTCTGGGCAGGAGGAGGTAACTCTAGGCATTTCCTGCCCATACTTTCTTTTTCGTTTCCCATCCATCATGTGTACTGTTGGCACCCCTCACGCTAGCACCACCGTCCTCTGACCGACGCATGCACTGGTGGCACTTAAGGAGGACATGTGAACGTCCTGAGGAAGAGGGTGAGCTGTAGTCACAGTGAGCGCAGTCTGAGTGCAGGCCGTTTCCAAGCACGGTGGAACTCTGGGCCTGGTTACTCGCTCTGAGCCTTGGGTTCTGCATCTGTGAAATGGCCCCTGAGATACTGCCTGCCTGTCAGAGCTGACATAGTAAGTACTCAGTGAACTGAGGGCTGTTTTACAGAGAACGTGGTGTGCGATAGGGTGGAGTATAGGCAGTACTTGACTAACACTTGCCTTAAATTGCTCTTTCCCCTCCCTTCCTGTGGCCTCTGTCGGTGTAAGCACCAAGCCTGCACGTTTGGATTTCGCCTTGTGGCAGCTTGCTGTTAAGACAAGGCTGGGGGGAGTTCATTTTGTCTAAACATCACCCACACACTGGGGAAAGGATCTTGTTGTTGAAAGGAAGATGACTTCAGGGTGGCTGCCTTCTCACCCTGCGGGTAGCATGCTTAGATTTCTTTCTCATGGCAGGTGAAGAAGGTGTGTGTTGAACGCTGTGCTCTCTCACCCTCTCTAGAACGCACTTCCCAGCACCACTGGGAGGCAGGCAGGCAGGCTCCTGGATCCAGCAGGACTCACCTGCCTGGCCCAGGCTGGCCCCGTTCCCTCTCCCCACTCCCTCCCTCTGCCATACTGACTAGGTCTCCTGATTCACCTTGACCCTCCTGGCCCAGGGCCTTCCAGACATGCTCTTCCCTCTGCCAGAAACTTTTCCTCAGTCCACATCCCCCCTACCCCCTCAAGAAAATGAAAATCTGGCCAACTGCTGTGAATCTTTCAGGCTTTGGTCTAAATCAGGTTTTCTTTGCAGGGTTAAGGGTGGTTCCCCGGGTGGAAGATGGCTTTAGAGCACCCTTTCCTGCCTTACTCTCCCCTCCCCCCGCCCCCATCAGTGTCCCTGCACTTCCACGTCAGCTGCTTGTGCTAGAGCCCTGGCTCCGTCTGCCTCTGGGGGCATCCAGACCAAGGCCCAGGCCTTCAGCACTTGATCTCCGTTGGGTAAGGGGGCCTCGGGCCACTTGTAATGGTGTGTTTCGGGTCCCTTCCCTGTTCCTCCCAAGCATTGGTGTCCTGTCTGCCTGACTCACTGTTGCACCCCGGGCACCGAGCATTAGGGGCTTGAAAAATGCACTGGGCCATATTACCTCGTACAGTCATCCTCCACAGGGTTCCCTTCTGTCCGAAGAGGAGAGCGGGAATGTGACAGGATCCTCCTTGGCACACAGCCAGCTCAGACTGGGCTTTGCTTATCGGGAGCCTTCTTCCCTTGGGGCCATGTGGAAGCCATCGTCATCCAGGCAGGTGGGGGCAGTGCTGGGGACAGTGACGTGACTGAACATCATCAAAGGGCTCACGCTTCTCCAAGCTCTGCCATCCGGCAGGGTCACATCGCTGCCATTGCTGCTCGTGGCCACAGCCCTGGAAGGGAAAATCCCGTAGGAGGAAGAATGTGTCAAAGAAAGTTGGAACCAAAAGCACTTCAAAAGGTGACCTTCAAACACGTGCTGAACTTCCTGCAGAGGGTAGACCCGGTTATAGATTCAATCCCCTGATTTTCATGCATTTTTCAAACATATCCTTTCTGGCACTAGCTTTCTGGCAGCTGCATATTTTTATTATTAAGGCGCCCTTTGTTCTGAGGACATTGGGGCCGGCAGAACAAAAACTGTCTTTAGGAGATTTAAGTCAGGGTGAGTACACGATGGGCCCAGACGTCCTGGAAGAAAATGAAGTGACATGGTTTTCTCCCTGGTCATTTGGTGGCTCCTAGACATTTTTGGTTGAACATCATGGGACTTTCCCCTGTCATTCCTCCTCCTTCCTAAGGAAGGGTTTCACAGACCCCACACAGCTCACATAATAGGAACCTGTGCTTGGGGATGCAGGATCCTCGGCAGATTGCTTTCCTTCCCAGTTGGCTTTGTTTTCCTGTCCAGAAGATTCAGCGTTTTCCATTTTAAATATAAAAATGTGGTTATCAATTTAGAATGTGTTCTAAGGACTTTGAAGATACTTTTGTTTTCCACTAAGAAAACCTTACTTCGTGGATTGGGGTCAGCATGGAACAAGGAGCCAACCCATTAAGGACCCAGCAGAGTTCAGGCCAGGCCCCTAGGCCAGGCAGTGGTAGCTTTTCAGCCAACCCTCATCTTGGACACTCTGACACCTCAACCCCTCCCCTTTTAGCTTCTGTGCATTTTGTCCAGGTTTGCTTTCTTCTCCTTCTCCTCCTTCTCCTTCTTCTGGGAGAGAAAGAGGTGTGAGCTGGGGGTTGTGAGGGAGAGGGAGAGAGAGAATCTTGAACAGGCTCCACGCCCAGCGTGGAGCCTGACCTCACGACCCTGACATCATGTCCTGAGCTGAAATCAAGAGTCGGATGCTTAACCAACTGAGCCACCCAGGCGCCCCAGGTTTGCTTTCTTCTGATTGCAAATATGAACTTGTGTATGCTTTTGACGGACACCTTTTTGTTGACCCACTTCTCTACCCTTGTGAGAATCAGTCACTGCCTTAGAGCAATGACTTGAGGACAAAAACCATTTTTTTCCAGCACAGAGTAGATGCTCAACAAATATTGCAGCCAGATATAAACAAATATAGCATAAAGCAGAAGGAAGAGCAGTGATTGATCACTTTGGTCCACCACTTCTGGGTGAAATTTGTTGTCCGAAGCACTCATGCACACAGTAGGTCTTCAGAAATATTTACCGGCTTACTTGTGCTCTGAGCCTTGTATTAAAGAGACTTGTTTCAGCCAAATGTCTTTGCTTGGGGTGGCTGGTTAGTTAGAACTTGGTGACTGGGACTAGTAGTCACCCCTTCCCCCCAAGCCCCAGGGCTGTGCTCATGCAGGCCTGTTTTAGGCACAGTGTTTACAAATCCGTCTCCCCATCAGAAGGGGCTTGTCCCGAGGAATGTTTTGATGTGAGATTTGAATTTCCCTGTTAGAGTCCAAGGATGCACCTGCCTGTCACTTTGTGTGTGTGCTAGGCTCTGCTGAGCTTCCCCGTCTCCCACTCAAGATGTGGAATTTCTTAACAGTTTCTCCCTTTCCCCCCAGACCTTTGTTCCCCTGGAGGACTAATTAAAGCCCAGGTTCCTGGTTCCCTCCCCCAGAGATCTGGATTCATTAGGTCTGGATCTGTGTTGGGGGTTGGGGGGAGAACTGGTATCCTGACCAGCTCCAGCTCATGTTGATGCTTCTCTTCGTGACCCAGACCCTTCCCTGCCCTTCCCTCTCAGTTGGGAAAAGGATCAAGACACTGTCAGAGAACCAGTTCATAGGATTGCAAAGTGAAATTGAACTTAAGTCTTTTAGATGTTTGATACACTTTGTGTACATGATCACAGTATTTCTTACTGTGGGTTGTGGTCAAAAAAGGCCGGAAAGCTACCGTTTGCCTCCACCTTGGAAATGGCCCACCTGCTGACGCTCCGCCTGTGCATGATCCTTAGTTCCAGACCCAGAGCAGCAAGTCAGTCAGGGTCCTGCTGACTCTGGGAAGGGACTTCCAGGGAAGGGACTTTGCAGTCTTGATCACCCCCACAGGCCCCCTGACCAGGAGGATGTGCAGCGTTCTCACGAGGACATGAGGTGTCCTAGTGAGAAAATCCTCCATTCCACACTCCCCAAGGAGAAGGGTCTTCAGCGTTTCAAGTTAGTTATGATGGAAATAAATTTCATGAAGTGATATTTAGCCTTACTGCCTTAGTGCCCTCTGATCGTTTCTAT
The DNA here is from genome assembly GCF_002201575.2 of Neomonachus schauinslandi. Classification (NCBI taxonomy): domain Eukaryota; kingdom Metazoa; phylum Chordata; class Mammalia; order Carnivora; family Phocidae; genus Neomonachus; species Neomonachus schauinslandi. Next base: position 88,936,112 of record NC_058415.1, on the reverse strand, counting down.
TCTGTTTCGTGTTTAATCCACGGAATTGGTTTGGGGACTTGCTAATGGGTTGTGACTTGGAGTAAATGTGAACAGGAGAAATAGACCACACATCTCCCCACCTGTGCAGCCGGTGCCCTTCTGCTGACGCTCACTCCGTTCCATCTCTCAGAGATGCCTCTCTTACCCAAGGCAACCCTATCTCTTCACGTGTTTCATGGTCATATCCCACAATGTCTGCTCGGCTTACAGCCTTAGGGCTTTCTTCATGAACTTTTCCTGTATCTTTCCGGAAGGAAACCCTTTATTTCTTCAGCATTTGACTTGCTCTGCTGTGTGTTGGAGCTCTGGGTGTATGGTTTTATTTCTCTGTTAGCTTATAAACCACGTGAGGGCAGAGCCCATATTCCCGTTCAGCCATGGACCGGACCAGATCTTCTGTGGCACCAAATGCCCAGCATGGGGCCGGTGGAAGGAGCTCAGCCAAGTTGTGCTCCATTGTGTCAGTGGCATCGGGGCCCAAATTCGGTTTCTAACCTTGTTTCACTGGGGAAGTGTATTCTGATTCCAAGCAACTGACTTTGAGCAGACGAGTCTCTGCCTCCTTCCTTCTCCCCTGTGTGGCCTGTGCTTGTTCTTCCTCCTTGGCGTGCTGAGACAGAGGCCTCCTCCTGTGGAAAGTTTTGGTCCTTTACAAAGAACTTTAATTCTGGTCGATGTAAAGGATACATCTGCTCAGAGAGAACAAGGGAAAACGAGATTCCTTCTCGAAAAATGCACATAGTGTCCTGCTCTGAGGATTCTAGAATGAAGCAACTGGATTTTTCCTAAAGGCATTCTTTGGGATGGGGTGGGTTTTTGGAGAGTTCTGAACAAGAGAAAGACTTTGGAGAGAGTTAAAGGAATGTTAATTGGCTGAGTCTAAGACCCAAGAAGGGAGATGGCCAACCAACGAAGAACTGTCTTTTAAAAGCACACATTGTGGGCACCTGGGTGGCTCAGTTGGTTAAGCGACTGCCTTCGGCTCAGGTCATGATCCTGGAGTCCCTGGATCGAGTCCCGCATCGGGCTCCCTGCTCGGCAGGGAGTCTGCTTCTCCCTCTGACCCTCCCGACCCTCCCCTCTCTCATGCTCTCTCTCTCTCTCAGTCTCTCTCTCAAATAAATAAATAAAATCTTTTTTTTTTAAGATTTTATTTATTTATTTGAGAGAGAGAGAATGAGAGAGAGCGAGTACATGAGAGGGGGGAGGGTCAGAGGGAGAAGCAGACTCCCTGCCGAGCAGGGAGCCCGATGCGGGACTCGATCCAGGGACTCCAGGATCATGACCTGAGCCGAAGGCAGTCGCTTAACCAACTGAGCCACCCAGGCGCCCTAAATAAATAAAATCTTTAAAAAAATAAAAAAATAAAAAATAAAAGCACACATTGTGACACCATTTTGTTATTAATCACAGACTGGAAAGGTATAAATTCATGAGAACTGGGAGGCCTTTTTGACTTTGGAAAGTCCCTTTCTGATGCTTCCTAGCCAAACGGCAACTCCAGCCATCACTCAAATACATATTCTTCCGCAACCCATTGTTTTTGGAATTGTTTAAAAATAGAGTCTTGGGTTCCATCTATAATCCCACCTCCCAAGGTGAGAGAGCTGGTGCTGTAACCTTAGCCTCTCCCCCATGGGCTAAGAGACTGCCTGAGATTTCACCAGCAGGAGTATTTTGAGACCGGGAGCTAGCACAGCAAGGAGGTCTTTGATGTGCTACTGCCATGAGTGAGCCATCTTGCTCTTGGACTTTTCCAAAAGGGTGTGATTCACTTTTATAAGCAGTACTGGCCTGAAAGTCTTGTCTTCTACTCTTGTGGTGACTTGCTTACCTGGGCATCAAAGTTGTGAACACATCTAATAAACAGTGTATTTGCTAGGCTTTAGTTTTGGAAAGAGGAAGAGCTTATACTGAGATGTGCCATCTGAGTCGGAGGCCGGGGGCAGGGACGGGGTGGTGGTGCACACAGCCAAACGCAGAGCCCGGTACCTTGTAGGTGCTGGTTTGTTAGAAGTGGAACACTGACTGGAGACAATAGACTATTCGTTCAGGGGACAAAAGAGTACATGAGTCCTTCTCCCAAGCCTGTATTCTGCTCTATTTGAGCCCTCTTTAGGGTACTTATTCATTTCTCCCTCCCACATTAGGAGACTGGCTGATGTCACTGGGCTCAAATCCAGAGTCTCTCACCTCAGCCTCAGTGTCCCTACCGTGGAGGGTCACTGTGGGGATTAAATGAGAGAGGCCCGTGAGGCGCCCGGGGTGGCGCTAGACTCATGGTCCCGGCTGTTGCTGTGTGGTTCCTCAGTACCTAAGGCCTTCTGCACGCAGAACTGATACATCGGACTGGAGATGAATTGGTTTGGATGTCAGGCTCTAAGCCGATGAAATTCTGGCTTTGACTAAACCAGCATGTCTCCCGATTTTAGTCCCAGGATGTCGAGGGCCCTCACAGGCTCTGGTGGGTGGTGAGACTGCCTGCAGCTGTGTTTCGTGGAGAATAGCTGGGTGTCACCAGTACCCGAGTGGGCTGGCTTTTTTCCTGGCCCTCTACATGTGTTTACTTATGACTCTGAAGTTGTCTCGTGAGGAGGAGAAATGTCTGGGAGGCCTGGTTGCTACTTTATCAGCCATTACTGAGGAAGGAGCCCTGGACTGGCGTGGTTCAGGATGCCTGAGTCCTGGGCTGGGGGCACATCCGATCCCAGGGCCTCCGCTTCCTCTGCAGGCGGACTTAGGATCCTTTCGAGTTCTCACACCGCATGGAAGCCGAGAGCCCCACCACTCACTTGGCACTTGGCCATTGCTGTGGAGGGATTGGGATTGATCAGCACTTGCTTCTGAATGTGTAGAGCAGAGTAGGGTTGGTTTTTTTCCCTCCATGTACGTCTGGACTGCCATACATAATATTTCCGCCAGAACAGGCCCCCCGGCCACAAACATTTTTGAGAGACAGGAACAGAGGGTCAGGGTCCAGGAAGAAACATTCATTGAAGAACAGCTGAGAAGACCCTTTGCTCATTTTGTTCCAGAGAAAAATCTACTGCTTCTGGTTGGGTGAGACTAAAGCCTACCTCTCTTTCACCCCCACCCCTTACTGCCCTCCACCCATGTGCCTGGGAAGCCAGAAGGATGCCTTTGGAGAAGTGGTCATTTTCAGATCCCTCTGTGGTCCTCAGAGACTTCTGTAGCCTTTTCCAAGCCAGCACCTGTTTGCTGACTCCGATGCTTTTTGTGGGTCCCCGTGTGAAATGAAGCCTGGAGCTGTTCTTTTAAGCCAAGCCCTTCCTCCTGCCCTGAGGAGCAGGCTGGGTTTTCTTTCAAGGACCCTGGGCCTCAGAGTACTTCCATGGGCACCTAGAGCCATCCTCCTCCCGAACAGGGCTGTGAGCAGCTGAAAAGCTCCTGCCTTTGCTGGTCACGTCTCCATCCTGGGACTCCTCACTCTGTCCTGACAGAGGACTTTTCCCAGCTCTCCCCCATGGGATTAGGAGGCGCTCCATGGAGGGAGGAGCTGTCTTGCTCTTTCTGGACCCTAGCGCTTTGCAGATGTTTGGCATGTAAAGATAAATGGAATGAATGGATGAGTGAGTGAATGTGGATGCCCTGCGGGGCCTGCTCTGTGTTATCTGATGCACCCTGTTTCCCCAGGTGATAGGCAAGGGGAAGGACTCTCCAGGTGACCCTTGTCCTTTCACTTTCTTCCTTCTCTGCCCAGTGAGCGCCTTCTGTAGTATCCCAAGCTGCTGGGGCTTGTGGCTCTCCTCTCCTTCCCCTGTTGCCCGGGAAATAAATAAATATGTACTCACTGACAAATGAAAATGTTTCTCCCAGAAGGTAGCCTGACAGATAATGAGCTCTCGGGGTCCCTGAGCAGGGCGCGGGCTGCCAAGGCTGACAGAGCCCCGGTGTGTCACAGCCTCCAGTGTTGCTGAGCGCCTGCCTGGGCCCGGTCACTGTGGCCTGGCCCCAAATAAACAGGCCTTCCTGCCCCCAACTTGGGCGGCTTTGCTGGTGACATGATGTTAAAAAAATATGCTCTGAGGCCCTTGAGGAGCATTGTTTGAATTCTAAGCTGGCATCAGTCCTAACGTGCAAGTTCCTCTGAGGGACAGAGGCAGCTCCAAACAACTCCACCTAAGGGACAAAGGTCAGGGCGGACTCTGCTTCCTGTTGTAGCCAGGATCCTGGATGATGTGGTGCGCTTCGGCCCTGCTTGCTTTCTGCCCAGGGCAGTGGTATGTTTACTCAGAATAAACTGTTATTCCCCCTTGTCTCATTCCCTCCCCCCTCCCTTCTCTCTCTCTCTCAGTCTCTCATCTCTAGAAATAAAACTCTGGAGAAAATGACTAATTCGCATCTCTGGATGTCTGTGAAGTCTGTGGCTTTAAGAATCTCTAGGCCATTTCCAAACGGTGATGAGAAAAAATACTTCCTTGGGAGGAGGCCACCCCGGGACGGACTGACCTTGAATGCTCACAGCACATGTCAGGGCTCCAGTTGCCTTGTCTGCGGGGGAGGGGGGTGTGGGGTGTGTGTGGGTGTGTGGGTGTGTGTGGGTGTGTGGGTGTGTGTGTGGGTGTGTGTGGGTGTGATGTATGGGTTGGGAGATGGTGCTGGCGCCCTGTGACTTGGTTTCCTCGTATGTCTAAGGGTAATGAAAACACTCCTTCCAGTGTTAGTGTGAGGGTAGGGGTAACCTAGAGCTCCCTGCACAGTGCCCATTATGGGATGTTTAAAACTGGAGCTACTGATTTAGCCATTTGATTAGACTCCAGGAGAGAAGCAGCTCTCTCAAGCCTGGAGGCTCCCCTTTCATCTCCTCTTGGGATATCTGTCCGATATTTGATGCATGTTTGATAAAAGGACTAAGTCTTGGGGAAAACTCTTTGTGTGGATTTATTCAGAGCCCTCTCTGACGGTGTGTGTGAGGGGCTGTGGACCTCTGAAGGGCTTTGCTTTTTTCTCTGAGTGAGAAGAGATGCCATAGGAGGGTTTTGAGCAGAGGGGCAGTGTAACAGGACTAACCTTTTACAAGGATCACTCTGGTTACTGGGCTGAAAAGACTTAGAAGGGCAAGGAGCAGGGGACTATTGGACAGGTATGGTCGTGGTTTAGGCATGAAGTGGCTATGGTTTGGGTCAGGGCATCAGTGGTGCTAGTGCTTATAGTGGTGAGATTCTGAATATACCACTAAGGTGGGATGCACAGACTTTGCTGAAGGATTGGATGGTGGGTGTGAGCAAAAGAACAGAGTGAAAAATTGTGGCCTGAGTCCCTGGAAGGGTAAAGTTTCCTGTTTACCAAGATGAGGTGACAGCAGGTTTGGGAGGGAGTATCAGAAGAGTTTTGTGCTTGTGCTGCCTGATCTAGACATCCAGGGCAATGACCAGGAGCTTGTGTGTGGAAAAAGACCACTCAGCAGTTCAGCAGTGCAGACCTCTTCTCTGTCTGCACAGGTCCCTGGGATTCTCATCTGGTGTCTCGACTTCCTGTGTCATCTTTATGCTACCAGTACTCAAATGTATCCCTCCAGCCTCCATCTGCCTCCTTACCTCAGACTCATCGATCCAACCGCCTAATTCAGGTTCCCCTGGATATCTGCAGAGGAGGCTTCCTCTGTTGCGTTACAGGGCCTGGCATGGATGAGATGCTCAAGTATTTGTTGAGCATGAATATTGTTTATTTCTTAGACTGACCTCATGAATAGGTATTGTTATTATTATACAAAAGTACATTGATTCAGTGTTGGTTAAAAACAAAAGTTATAGGATACAAATGTATTTATATTAAGTTCTTTAAATTTTCCATACAACAAGGGAAAGGAAATTAGAAAACAGTTAATTTACTGGTGATTTAAGATCATAAAAATATTTATATAGGTTCTTTCATTATTTTTACAAAGATGAAACAAAAACTTCCTAAGATATCCACAGATTCTCCTGAGACACTCAGTGGTGAGTTATTTGGGAAGACACTCGTTCTGAGACTGTTCATGGTTAAACACATTTGTTTGTTTCAGGGACTAGGATTTCCTTGAATTGTAAATGATCTGTTAATCTGATCCATGTAAAAGTCAAGTGAACTCTTTCAGAAGAACTTTAGACCCTTGTGTCTACTTTATTCCAACCTTTTATTGATGTATACCATGAATTAGAAAAGTACATCTGACTTTAAGTGTGCAGCTTGGAGAACTTTAACAAATTGAACACAAGAGTGTAACCAGCTCCAATCAAGAAGTAGACTGGAATGCCTGGGTGGCTCAGTAGGTTAAGCATCCGACTTTTGGTTTCAGCTCAGGTCATGATCTCAGGGTTGTTAGATTGAGCTCTGTGTCAGGTTCCACGCTCAGCGCAGAGTCTGCTTGAGATTCTCTCTCTCCCTCTTCCCTTCCTCATGCACATGCACTCTCTCTCTAAAATAAATAAATGAATCTTTAAAAAACAAAAAGAGAAATAGACCATAGCTCCCTTCTGTCCCCTGCAGCTTACTCCCCACCCCACCCCAAGCATAACTGCTATCTTCACTCATAAAATCATAGATTAATTTTGCTTGTTTTTGTGTTTGTATAAATGGAATCATACAAAATGTACTTTTGTGTGTGTGCCTTCTTTCTACGTTTGTAAGATGCATCCATATTTTTGTGTGTAGGTGTAGGTTATATGTTCTTACTGCTGCATAGTGTTCCACACATGCAGGTGTCTCAGTGTATCCATTCTCCTGTCAGCAGGCATTTGGGTAGCGCTGCTTTGAATATTCTGGTGTCTGCGTCTTGTGATTTTATGTAGGCATTTCTCCAGAGTACACACCTGGGAGTGGGATTACAGGACCCCGGGGAAACTTGTGTCAGCTGTCATCCCAATTCACCCTCTCCACAGTGGCGGGCGGACACTGCCCATTGCTCTTCATCCTCCTTAGTGCTTAGTGTTTCCTATTTTCTCTTTTTAGCCATTCAAGTATGTATGTAATGGTATCACGTTGTGGTTTTAATTGATTGTTTCCTGGTGACTGTTGGAGTTGAGCACCTTGTCATCTGTTGGCCGTTTGGATATCATCTTTTATGAAGTGTCTGTTAAATCCTGAATGTATTTTTAATCATTACCAGTTATGCAAAGAGAACCAAAATGGTGGCTCTATCAGATTTGAGCCCAAATCCAAGGTGAAGCTTGGTTCCTTCTGTAGGTAGTAGGCCTAGCCTCACTCTTCACCCCACCCCTTCTGCCTCTGCCCCGAGCCTCACTCTTTGGCTCAGTCCCTGCTGGTCTGCATCCAGCTCAGGCATCTGTATGGTATCTTACCTTTGACCTAACAGTTCCATTTCTAGGGGCCTGTCTCATTATTACAGGTCTAGAAAGGTAAACATGAGAGTGTTCATCAATTCAGCATGGCTTAAAGAGCAAAAGTTAAAAACCATCATCCAGGTGACTGGTTAAATAGGTTTCAGCAGAACATTATTCCTCCATTAGCTGTGCTCATGTGAAACAATGCCCACAACATATTGTTAAGTTGAAAGATATTTCAGCTCTGCCGTATGTACAGTTATGAGGGATTTTTCACTTTCTATGTTACATATTTTTGCAGGGCTTGGATTTTTATAACAAGGTTGTTTTACTTTTGTTGCTGGAAAAAAAAATTATATACTACTTCCAGCAGCACCCACAGCAGCTCAAAGTTACCCACAGACTGCCTGAACACATGGGTGGTACGAACAGACTTTCATGTCAGAAGCAGCTTAGGTGTTGCAAAACTCCAAATAGTATTTTCCCTCTGTTTTAACATGAAGAGTTCTATATTAAGTAAGACAGAGGATCTTTTAATATGGAAATTGTTGGGAAAAATGAAACATCAGATTGCTTTCCGTTCTACTAGGCTGCGGTTATTTTTAGCTAAGTGTTGGCAGAGGCCTGGCGATGTTATCAGATAACAGTAATGGCCTCCATTTATTGAGCATTTGCTAGAGATCACGTCCTTGGCTAAATGCTTGACACACAGGATCATGTTTAATCCCAAGGTTATGCTTTTCTATAGGTGAGGAACCTGCAGCTCAGAGAGGTACACAGTTTGCCCGTGTCTACGCCTGAGCTTGGGTTAGAACAGAGACTGCCTGACTCCAAAGCCCACTCAGCCCGAACTCTTGTCTTTATCTTTACATTAGTCTGTAACATTTTAAGTAAGTAACAGTCTGAAATCCTAGCTTTAAAAAAGTTCTTCCTGGGGCACCTGGCTGGCTCAGTCCATAGAACACACAACTTTTGATCTCCGGCTTGTGAGTTCGAGCCCCACGCTGGGTGTAGAGATTACTTTAAAAAAAAAAACTTTAAAAAGTTCTTCCTAACGTCCTCAAGCCACTTCTCCGCTCTAGTTGTCCTTTTTACACATCTGGAAAATGGGGGAGTGTGGATTGGTAGGTAGCTTCACGTGGAACTCACGTAAGGGGACGAATGGAGGTCCTTCCCAGCTGTGCCACAGTTCTGTACCCTGTACACTGTGGCTAACAAGAAATTGACAGCCACGGTGTTTCTCAGCATAATTCTGGAACTGCCTCAAAGTGTTATCCACCATGACCCTGACATTGTGGTCCCTTGTGTGGCTGATATTTAGAGCCTGCCCTTATCCAGAGCGAAATTAAGCCCTGACAGAAAACCACTGCTAAGTTGGGATCCCAGCTGCTGCTGCAAGTGACATTTGAAAGGCCAGTTGATACGTACATTTGTCAGCCCGGGCAGAGACCGTTGTTAGGCTTGACTGAGGGTCAAGTTGAAAATCTAGGAATGAAATATTGGTCCCCGGCAAATGTCTCAGGGAGAAATTGGTGTGACTTTTGGGGTTTGGGGGTTCTGTTGAGATTTGATTCTGTGAGCAGGCTATGTGCCTGTCTTCCAGCCTGTCCTTCCTCTGACATTCATCTGACAGCTGGGTCTGTGTCCTGCCATGGTTGCCCAAGAAAGTGCCTGCCCTTAGTAACACCGTGGCCATTTATACAGAAGCCGTGAGGCTACGTAAGCCACCCTTCCTCTGGAAGAAATGACTAGCAGGTTAGTCATGGGAAGTTCCTGACCTTCCATGGTGTAAATGCCACCCTGAGCAATGGTCTGAGGCTTTTCTTTTTTTTTTTAAGATTTTATTTATTTGAGAGAGAATGAGTGAGAGAGAGCACGCACATGAGAGAGGGGAGGGTCAGAGGGAGAAGCAGACTCCCTGCTCAGCAAGGAGCCGGATGTGGGACTTGATCCCAGGACTCCAGGATCATGACCTGAGCCGAAGGCAGTCGCTTAACCAACTGAGCCACCCAGGCGTCCCTGAGGCTTTGTTTTCTTAAGTTCTGTCGATGACCTTTGATGTTGCTCTCACAGGTTTGGTAAATTAGGATAAAATAGCAGCTTATGGCATTTCCTTCTTATGTGAAGGAGGGTTTTTGTTTCCTTTGGTGAGGTATGGCCATAAAGAAAGTGGACCAGTCTGGCAATCCCAGCTGTTGGTGGGGATATGGAGCAACTGGGACCTTGATAGTGGAATTGCAAAGTGGCACAGCCATTTTGGAAAATCATTTGGCAAAATCCACAAAATTAAATGTAGTATATACTCTGTAGATAAGCGGTTCTGTTCACGGCAGGCTCTTGCCCTGTGTTGCAGGAGACATGTATGAGAATGTTCATAGCAGTATTGTTTATAGAAGCTGCAAACAGCCCAGCGTCCACTGAAAGTGAAAGCACTTATATATACTTGAGCATGGTTAAATGTCCGACCTACCACTGAGTGAAAAAGCAAAAACATGAGAATATTTACAATATATTTCCATTTTTGTAAAGTTCACAAAGCTGTAAGTTAAACTATACTTATAAACTGTCAAAAAGGGTGCCTGGGTGGCTCAGTTGGTTGAGCGACTGCCTTCGGGAGTCCTGGGATCGAGTCCCATATCGGGCTCCTTGATCAGCAGGGGGTCTCCTTCTCCCTCTGACCCTCCCCCCTCTCATGTGCTCTCTCTCTCTCATTCTCTCTCTCAAATAAATAAATAAATAAATCTTTAAAAAAAAAATAAACTGTCAAAAAAAGTAAGGGATGATAAGTACAAAAACCAGAATCATGGGGGTGGGGGGAGGCACGCCTGGGTGGCTCGGTTGGTTGAGCCACCAGCTCTTGGTTTCAGCTCAGGTCATGATCTCAGGGTCGTGGGATTGAGCCCCGCGTTGGGCTCCACGCTTACGGTGGAGTCTGCTTGGGACTCTCTCTCTCCCTCTAAAGTGAATAAATAGATTTTTTTTTTAAAAATCAATCACAGTTACCGGTTGTTGGGAAGAGAGGTATGATCACGAAAGGGCATGTGGTGGCATCTGTGGACTTGATAACTTCCTGCTTCTAGAGCTTTGTTGTCTGATATGGCAGCCACCAGCCACATTTCAAGTACTCGTGGACACAAGGGCTGTCATGTGGGACGGTGCAGATATAGAACATTTCCATCATTGCTCAAAGTTCTATTTGATAGGCTAGGTTGGTGGATGCATGCGTTTAATTCTAAGTCGTATGTGTGTGTGTATGGAATTTTTCAAAATTCTGTTTTAATTTCAGTATCTCTAAAAACACACACATACAAAATCTGAAGTACAACTTTCTAAGTGCAAAGTCAGGGAATAATAAGAGAGTGGTTGATAACGCTGCCTGAGACTCCAGTAGGGTGGGAGCATCTCTTTGGCGTTGGCCTCTACTCCAGATGATTGATACACTTGAGGGACTCAGGAAGGGGGCAGGAAGTGTGTGCACACATGTGCGTGTCTGGTGCCGTTGGCAAGACTTACCTGACAGTCATGCCACCTGTTACTTCCTTCCACCCTGCTGTCACCGGTCGCTGTAGTACTAACCGGCACTCAGATGCATAGTTTGAGTGACCTTGCATGTCACCTGAAATCTGTGTTGTCAACCAGTTGTTCCAAGGAAAAGATGACAAGCAGCCTCCAAATCAAAATCTGTCCTAGTTCCTGCTGTCTTCTATTTCCAGAGTTGAGGAGGTTCATTACCATTACAAAGAACCTGCTTTCTCCACTTGATTTGATACCTTGTGTGCTAAAGGTAGCTGTTTTTAGGCTACTAAATACTCCCAGGAGGGAGATTTACTGGTAGATGCAGTTCTTTCTTTAAATGATGATAGGGATTCCCAGCTGTGCCCCAAAACAGACTAGACTTTCAGGCTGAGGTAGAGAGAGTGCTGTAATATACTTACTTCCTTCAGTTTGCTCTCAGATGGAGGTGCCCTTCTTGGCCCTTGGGTCATGATCAGGGCTGGCCCTGTGAGTGCAGGAACCTGAGAGGTTTTGGGGGGGCCCATCGTGCCTTGCTTGCATACCCCAGTTCTGCCCTGGTCATGATGGCAGGGATGTGAATCTGGCCTGTCCGGACAGCAGCTCAGAGTTGCAGACGGGCAAAAGTGGAAGTTGACTCGCCCAGCCCAGGTCTCTGGAGGTCTGTGACCACCAGAGAAACCGTGCATCCTGCCTAGACTTCCCCATTTGTGTCTGCTTTTCTGGCTCTGCTTTCAATCTTAGTTGCTCTGGTGGAAGTCACACGGATTAGTACATTACTCTAACATCCCATCTGGCTGGGGAACCTGCCTGGTCAGTGCTGTGATTGTAGGGACACTGAGGCAGGCAGCAGTGTGGGCAAGGCCCAAGAGACGTGCAACCACAGAGGGGAACAGATCGAGACTTCTGGTCCATGCTAGAGGAAGAGGAGGATGGCATTTGTAAGGCCCTCAGTTACTTAGGGTCATAACTTAAAAAAAGTTCAGTGCTGCACAATAGCCTGATTCAGATCTATAAGCAGATGGGAGATGAGAATTCAGAGTTTGACCAACCTTGCTACCCATCCAACTCGTCTAGTTTGGTTAGCTCCCAGTATGGAGGCAGCATGTGCCCGGCACTTGGATAAGAACCTCACTGCGTTATCCACAGGCAGCGCTTCATCTATTCCACATCACGTCGGCCATCTCAAGAACAGTGTCATCAGCCCCGTTTTCCAGACAAAGAAACCTTGTTTCTTTCTCAACGACTTGGAGAGGTGACTTTGAAGTATTTTAACCCAAACGGTCTGACTACAGAGCTCACCCTTTTAACCGCCGTGTGTATGATTAGACTGGTCACATCATTTTGAAGTATAAAGAAGGAAGTATAAACTGTATAGGGGACCCACCCTGCTTGGGTGGAGAAGAAGAGGCAAGGTAGAGGGAAGATGGAGAAACTGCACCATGCCAGTTTACCTGCTTTGAATCCCAGGGATGACCGTGGCATGTAAGGGCAGGTGCTGAGAGCCCCTCCTTACCCTGTTCTGTGTGAAGAGAGAGGTGCACCAGCTTCCTGTGGATTCCTCTACACCTTTGGGGTCCAAGAGGGGCTTCCTGCTGGCAGGCAGGCAGCTGCAAAACCGTGTTTGGTTTGACTCTGCATGTGAACGAAGGTCAGGCTCTGACTTTTCTCTTTGGTCTGGAGTGCAGTGGGCTTTTACGTAGTTTGCAGAGAGCAGATAGTTTATCTGATCCTGCCTGCCACCTGGAAGGTCTTGACAAAGGAATTGAACCTTGTCCCTATGAAGTCACATGGGATAATAATAGACACGTGACAGGCCTGTAGCACAGGGTGCTATGTCATCTGTTTGGAAGGGTGTTTTAGTAGTAAATAGCTGGAAAAATTGAAAGGGGGTGACTTGTAGTTTTAGAACTACAAAGTATTTATTTTTCTTTTGCATGGGATCATGTTCTGTTCCCTAATTGTCAACCACTTTCAAGTATTTTCTGTGAATTTCAGTATCAAAAGAAGCAGTCCAATTTGTGGGGTATTCCCTGATTGGTTGATGGTTCATCTGTTGAGTGACTGTTTACTGAGCATCTTCTATGGGCCAGGTACCATGTCAGCATGGGGGGTGCAGGCGTGAACAGGACAGGTGTGGTCCTCGGTGAGTCTGCACATAAATAAATCACTTAATAAGATCGTTTCAGACACTGGAAAGCACTGAGGTAAATGGTGAGAGGAAGTAATTCCTCCGTGGGCTTTTGCTTTTTTTTTTAAAAACAGCTTCATTGATACAGACAGACACACTTGACTCATTTGAAGTGTAGAATTCAGTGTGTGTGTGTGTGTGTGTGTGTGTGTGTGTGTGTGTGTGTGTGTGT
>NC_058415.1:88858966-88922922 GCF_002201575.2 Neomonachus schauinslandi | reverse complement strand
TGTGTGTGTGTGTGTGTGTGTGTGTGTGTGTGTGTGTGTGTGTGTGTAGCTATTCGCTGGGTTTCGGTGCATCCATCACCAGATTCTCATTTTAGAACATTTATGTCCCCCCACCAAAAGAAACCTCATACTCCTTAGCAACCCCTCTCCTTCCCTCTCCCATTCCCTCTTTCTTAGCCACTAATCTACTTTCTGTCCCTATAAATTTGCCTATCCTGGACATTTCCAATAAATGGAAGGTACAATAAGTGGTCTTTGTACTGGCTTCTTTCACTTAGCATAATTTTATCAAGATTCATCCATGTTGTAGGGGGTGTCAGGACTTCATTTCTTTTTATTGTCAGGCAATATTCTGTTGTATGGGTATGCCACATTTTATTTATCTGTTCCTGGACATTTGAGTTATTTCCACCTATTGATTCTTATGAATAATGCTGCTGTGAACGTTTGTGTACAAATCATATGGATGTATGTTTTCATTTCTCTTGGGTATATGCCTAGGAATAGAATTGCTGGGTCGTCCGGTAACTGTTTGACCTTGTGAGGAACTGCCAGATATTTTCCACAAGCCGCTGCACTATTTTACATTTTAGCAGCAGTGTAGGAGGGTTCCAGTTCTCCAACCGTCAGCAACACTTGGTTATTACGTGTCTTTTTTATTATACATAGTGGGTTTGAAGTAATAACTTATGTTGTTTTTGGCATTTCCCTGATGACTAATGATGTTGAGCATCTTTTCATATGTTTATAGCTCATTTGTGTATCTTATTTGGAGAAATGCTTATTGAAACCTTGGTCATTTTTAATTGGATTATTTGTCTTTTGTTGTTGAATTATAGTTATTTATGTTTTCTGTATGCAGATCCTTATCAGGTGTATGACTTGCAAATATTTTTTCCCATTCTGTAGTTTGTCTTTTCATTTTCTTGGTGGTATCATTTGCAGCACAGACATTTTAACTGATATATAATATCATGTTAGGTTCAGATGTACAACATAATGATTTGATATTTGTAGGTATTGCAAAATGATGACCACAGTAAGTCTAGTTTAAAATTTCACATTTTTTTTTTAAAGATTTTATTTATTTATTTGAGAGCGAGAGAATGAGAGACAGAGAGCATGAGAGGGAGGAGGGTCAGAGGGAGAAGCAGACTCCCTGCCAAGCAGGGAGCCCGATGCGGGACTCGATCCTGGGACTCCAGGATCATGACCTGAGCCGAAGGCAGTTGCTTAACCAACTGAGCCACCCAGGCGCCCTAAAATTTCACATTTTGATGAAGGTCAAGTCATCTGATTTTTCCGTTGTCACTTGTGCTTTTGGCATTCTGAGAAACCATTACCAAACCAAGGTCACAAAAATTTTATCCCTATGTTTTGCTCTAAAAGTTTATAGTTTTAACTCTTACATTCAGGTCTTTGATCCGTTTTGAATTAATTTTTGTATATGGTGTGAGGTAAGGGCCCAGATTCATTCTCGTTCTTTTGTATGTGAAATATCCAGTCATACCAGCACTATCTGTTGAAAAGAAATTCATTCCTCCATTGAATGGCCTGACATCCTTGTTAAGAGTTGATTGGCCGGGGACGCCTGGGTGGCTCAGTCGGTTAGGTGTCTGCCCTCGGCTCAGGTCATGATCCGAGGGTCCTGGGATCGAGTCCTGCCTTGGGCTCCTTGCTCAGTGGGGAGCCTGCTTCTCCCGCTGCCTGCTCTGCCTGCTGCTCCCCCTGCTTGTGATCTCTCTGACAAATAAGTAAATAAAATCTTCAAAAAAAAAAAATTGATTGGCCATAGACACATGGCCAATTTATTCTGGACTCTCAATTCCATTCCCTTGTTCTGTATGCCTATCCTTATGCCAGTACCATGCTGTCTTTTTTTTTTTTTTTTAAGATTTTATTTATTTATTTGACAGAGACACAGCGAGAGCAGGAACACAAGCAGGGGGAGTGGGAGAGGGAGAAGCGGGCTTCCCGCCGAGCAGGGAGCCCGAAGCGGGGCTCGATCCCAGGCCCCTGGGATCATGACCTGAGCCGAAGGCAGTCGCTCAACTGACTGAGCCACCCAGGCACCCAATGCTGTCTTGGTCACTGTAACTTCTTAATAGTAAGTTTTAAAGTCAGGAAGCATGAGTCTTCTAATTTTATTCTTATTTTCCACATTGTTTTGGCTATTCTGTGTCCCTTATATTTCCATGCTTATTTTAGGATTAGATTATCAATTTCTGCAGAAAAGCCAGCTGGGATTCTCAAAGGGATTACATTGAATCTGTAGATCAGTTTGGGGACTATTGACATTTTAATAATATGAATCTGAATTCATGAACATGGTATGCCTTTGCATTTATTTAGATTGTCTCAATTTCTTTCAACAATGCTTTGTAGTTTTTAGTATTTTTCTTGTACTTTTTGTGTTAAATTTATGCCTAATTATTTTATTCTTTTTGATGATATTGTCAGTGGAAGCTTTTTGTTTGTTTTTGTTTTGTTTTTATTGAAGTGTAGTTGATATGCAATGTTTTATTAGTTTCAGGTGTACAACATAGTAAATGTTATGCTGTGCTCACCACAAGTGTAGCTACCATCTGTCACCATACAGCGCTATTATAGTATCGCTGACTATATTCCCTATGCTGTACTTTTAATTCCAATGGCTTATTCATTCCATAACTGGAAGCCTGTGTCTCCCACTCCCTAGCCCCCATTTTGCCCATCTTCTCATCCCCCTTCCCTCTGGCAGCCACCATCAGTTCCCTGTGGTGTAAATGGAAGTTGTTGTTTGTTTTTTTTTTAAGATCTTATTTATTTATTTTAGAGAGAGAGGAAGAAAGAGAATCCCAAGCAGACTCTGTGCTGAGCATGGAGCCCTACACAGAGCTCTGTCTCACGACCCTGAGATCATGACCAGAGCCAAAATCAAGGGTTGGACACTTAACCAACTGAGCCACCCAGGTGCCCTAAATGAAAGTTTGTTAAAATTTCATTTTGGAACATTCATTTCTACTGTATAGAAATCCAACAGAGTTTTGTATATTGATCTTGTATCCTGTGACTTTACTGAATTGGTTTATTAGTGCTAATAGTTTTTTAGTGAATTGCTTAGGATTTTCCATATACGAGTTCATCTACAAATAGAGTTTTATATCTTCCTTCCCAGGCCAGATGACTTTTGTTAGGGTATTGGAGTTTAGTATTGAATAGGAATGGTGAGATTGGACACGCTGGGCTTGTTCCTGATCTTGAAGAGAAACCATCGAGTCTTTCACTATATTCCAGAGGATTTTGAACACCTTAGTGCTATTTCAGTCTCCAGTGCCAACTCTGAGGCCTTGCCCATGATGCTTGTTGCTGTCCCCTAAACTAACAAAAATGAGGAGGTTGATTCAAAAGGGCCTTCCTTTCCAGTTCATACATCCTACACTTTTGTGATTCTGCTTTGATGTTCTTGATTCTTAGCCAGTTCCCTTAGACTTCAGTTAGCTCATCATACAGACTCTATAGAGAGGACACTGGAAATATTTGCAAATTCTTTTTCCATAGCCATTTTGACTGCCTTTGACTTCTACAATTCTGAACAACCTAATTTAGATGGAAATTGCAGGAATTAAAACATGTAAGCAGAAGGTTTCAATAGATCCGTCTTTCCTTTCCTTTGTAACTAAACAGCCAGGGAAGAAGATTTGTTTAGGGATGACACTCATTTTCACAAAAGGTCAGCGGAGCACGGCTCCTTCCTACCCTGCTTCTAACCATTAGTACCCTCCTTGTTTTCAGACTCTCAGCGTTCTCATCTCTCCTCCTTCACCATGAAGCTGATGGACAAATTCCACTCGCCCAAAATCAAGAGAACGCCATCAAAGAAGGGAAAACCAGCTGAGGTGTCTGTGAAAAATCCGGAGAAGCCTGTGAGCAAAGTAAGCTGACTCTCTCTAGGTGTTCCTCCTGGCCTTCGCCTACTTCAAGCAGTATGAGTTTGTGCTGTTTTTAAGTTCATTCCCTGGGGATTCAGCTTTCAGTGCAGAACACCTCCTCCATAGCATTCCATGCTTCCAGGCAGGGGCCTTCAGCATCCTTGTGAAATATGAGCCTTTAGGATGGTGAGTGTTTCTCCTGTTAATCAGAGTCGAGTTCATTTGGCTAGAACAGTTCTCCTTTTCCAGATGTGTCATCCTCTGGGCATGTAAAACAGCTCAGTGCACCATGTTTATACCTCACAATGCTGCCTCCCTGCCCCAGACAGCCCCGTGTTGCCCTGGCACGCACACACTTAGAGGGAGGTTTGTTACGTCCAGAACATCCTTCATTTGGCTTTAGGGCCCATGCTCTGAGACATGCCAAATCCTTGAAACCCGGCCAAGGATGTCCTCAAGCGCAAGTAACCTCAGCAGGGCCAGTCAAGCCAGATATGTCGAAACAGCAGCAGATATTCACTAGCCCCTCCCTTCAGCCTCGAACGGCCATTCCAAGCTCTGTAGGAATCCAGGTTTCCTCTCTTCCAGGAGGCAACAGACAGATTTCTACCAGAGGGCTGCCCCCTCCCCTTGGATCTGGAGCAGCAGACAGTAGAGTTTATGTCCACCAGTGCTGTGGCTTCCAGGTCTCAGAGGCAGAAGGTCAGTGTGACGCTAAGAACAATTGGGTTTGCCTTGCCTTCTACTGCAGAATCCTGGGCCATGGTTTTGGGGATGGAAAGAAAAATCTATTACAATATCCTTGTGTTCAGTTGGGTGGCGACTGTGGGCTTCACTGTTCAGGAAACAGTCCAAGGGGCCTTGGGTAAAATTAAGAGTTTATCCAAGCCTCTGTGGTCTTTGGAGAGAGCACAGCACTCCATGACGGAAGCTTGGGGGTCCTTTCTGGGGTTGGTTTGGGTGTGCCGCTTGGGTCCATTGGGTTCTGGGGGAAGTGGGTGAGTCTCATCTCTCAAGACCAGCTCTTCATTCCTTGAGTTGCTCCGGCGATCTGAATAGTTAGGACAGGGAGGAGTATCTGCAGTAAAAGGTGCTGTGTTAGACATCTAGCAGGAGTCGGGGTGGTGAGAGTGCACAGAACCAAGTACTCAGAACCAGGGACACCTTTTGTGCTGCTAACATTTATCCAGACTTTCCTTAGCCTCGTGCGTACTCAGGGCTTTGCGCTTACTTACTCTCTTACTGAACACTCATAACAGCCCTGGGAGGTGGAAACTTATTTTGCAGAAGCGGAAACTGAAGCTGTAGAGGTAGGAAGCATTAGCCACCGTCACGCAGGAAGAGGCAGTGAAGCTGACTTGAGCTCAGGCCGTCTGACACCCAAGTCAGTACCCTCGGGACGCTACATTTCCTCTTTATGAAAGCCAGAATTTATGTTGGAATGTCCCACAAATCCAAGTGGTAACTCTCACACAACAAACCAGAAAAACAAAATTAACCTTAGCAATGGAAAATAAAAAGAAGCCTGTAGAGAAATACATCCTAATGCTCCAGGGATTGTCCGCAGCATGGTCTTGTCACGGCCACCAATTGACCGCCACCGACAAACACTGCCCTGTTACATAAGCGCAGAATTCTTGAATTTTGCAGTGTACCTCTGTTTTTGTTTTTATTTTGACCAGAATATCCTAAAATTCTAGTTAAAAGTGGAGAACATTAAAGTCTGAAGTCCAAAAGTCTTTTGTTGAATAACCCTTTTCCCTCCCATCCAAGTACTAACCAGGCCTGCCTCATCTCTTAGCAAAAAGAGGCTGAAGAAGAAGAGTAAAAATGTTCAGTGTTTGCCAGATTGATGAAATCCCAGACTGCAGAGTAGGAAAGTAGAAGATTTGGTGTACATCATAGTTACTTTCTGGTTCAGTCTGTTTAACAATCTCTTGGAGCTGAGTTTGGTTAAAAAAACAAAACAAAAACCCCAAGCAGAGGGTCCGTGGCCATGTAGCGCAGTGCAGACGGCCCAGAGTAAAGCGACTTAGAACAGCCGTGTTCTGCTAGTTAGTGCTGTAAGAGACTGTCTCAGCCACTCAGTACTTGGAGCTTTCCCCCTTTCTTCATCACTCCCAAGAGAGGTCGTGGGGGGACATTCAGTGCGAAAGTGTCCTTCACTCAGTGTGGGTTCCTGCAAATTCCAGGGGACGTTGGCAATGTCTGGAGACATTTTTGGTTGTCACCACTAGGAAGGTGAAGCAGGTGCTACTGGATCTGGTGGGTAGAAGCCGGGGATGCTGGTGAACAGCCCACACAGGACAGCCCTCCCTGCAGCAGAGAATTATCCACCCCAAGATGACAGTAGAGCCGCAGCTGAGAACCCGTGGTGTAGCAGGGGACTGTAGGTATGGTCTTTACCAGGGAAGAATGTTACTCCGGTTGTTGGTTGTCACCCTTTAAGAAGGGTTGAATTACTCTGCTCTGCCCCAAGTCAGCTGCCCGAGACCATGTGAGTACAAACGTCCTGTTTAGTGAAAGCCCACAGGCAGAACTGGAAATCTTGGGGAATCTGCCAACACGTGTGAACTTAGAAGATGCTGTCGGAGAAATCTGAAAATACGTCTGTCATTTGCTCTCATCATTATTGATTACTTATTAGCTCTCTTACCTCTTAGAGAATATTTCCATATATGTTCTCATTTTAATCCCAGTTTATATGCATGGCATTCCCTGTTTTGTTTTGTTTTGTTTTTTATTTATTTTTAAGTAGGTTCCACATCCAACGTGGGGCTTGAACTCATGACCCTGAGATCACGAGTCACGTGCTCTAACTGCCCGGGCCAGCCAGGCGCCCCAGCATTCCCTGTTAAAATACAGGGGAAACTGCAGCTCAGTAGATCACAGATTCAAATTGATCTACAGCTTCCTGAAGGTCTCTCTTTGGCCAGGCCCTGTCCTAGGTGATTGCACATGCTGTCCTATTTACTCCTCACCATAACTGCGTGCAAAAGCTTTTATTATTCCTCATATACAGAGTTTGGGCTCTGGCCCAAGTTTTCTCCATCAAAATCTGGTTTTATTTTATGAACTACTTCCATGTGCTTTCTCATTCACTTCCCCACATCAGGCTCTTTCGATTACCCAGGTTAGGTATTAGCCTCCCCGTTTTTGCAGATGAGGAGCGTGAAGCCAGTGGTCCTCGAGCCCCGCAGTGGGTTTGGGTCTAGGCCCTGCCCCAGCACCGCGACCCTCAGGTAGTTTCCGGGTTTGTGGATGGCAGGAGGGGATGCCCCAGTACAGCCGGGCAACTTCAGCAGAGCTAAGGCTTTGGGCTCCCAGTTCTAGCACGTGCTCCATCTAGATGTCTCTCTGTAAACTCTCCGACTGCTGGCTGCACTTGCAAGATGCCAGAGTTGAACAGCCAAAGCTGTTCCGGAGCAGAGGGACTGTGAACGGACAGTTGATTCTGGGAGTGCAGTTTGCTGGAGGGTTAATGGATGAAACCTGACGCTGCTAAGTTGTCAGCTCCTTTAGTAGGAGCCCAGGGCAGCCTGGCTCTCCAGTGGCTCATTTGATCTCTCTGCAAATGACAGGAAGATTCTTTGTGCTCAGAAGTACCTTCCTGCCCCTTTTGGGTGCCCCCCCATCTCCAGGTCAGCCCCCTTCTCCCTAGCAAACCTGATGACACATTTTCTTACAATGTTTCCTGATTCTTCCCCATCTTTCATCATCCCTGGCTCCAGACACATCCTGATGTGCTGAGATGGCAGGTCTGTGGTCAGGGTCCTCTAGCCAGACTGGCCAGCTGGGGTTTCAGTCACATTGATGTCTGGGTATGATTCCTTCATAGTCACGTTCTTCCTGGCCCCGGCAGAAAACTCTTGTCCATGAGATGGGAAACAAGAGCCTGGCTTCTTGGAAAAAGTAAATAAATGTGTCTGGTCGTAAAAAACAGAGAAAAGGTAAAAGCGGCCAGTGATGGGGGTGGGGAAGGGGTGCTCCCCCACTTAGAGAACCTCATATTTGGGGTCTGTAGACCACCTTTGGGGAAGTACCCCATTGAGAGAAAGTGAATCGGGTCTTCGGAAGTTGCCTGACCAAAGAAGCTATTTCCTTCTTGATCCCATTTGTATATTTGTCTTTTGATATTCCCACGCATTAAACATGCAATTTAAATAAATTTAAATTGACATTTCCCCATCGTTTAAGAAGAAAAGAGCTAGTGTTCAGAATCATAATCACTTCTTATTACATACCATTTATTTATCTATTTATAGATTATTGTTGAAATCAACTTTTTCTAGAATGTTCTTCTTGCCCTTGGTCGCTGTATTCACTGGACCCCAAAGAGCCCACAGGTGGCAGTTTTCCTCATATACAGGGATCTTAATTTGCACTGGACATGTAATCAGTTTCATTTGGGTAGGGTATCTGTTTTATAGGTCGTCCTTGATCTCCCTTCCCTGCCAGCCAGCTGGGACCCAGGTCGCTGACATTAGGGCCAATAGAGAGAGAGGTTGGGGAAGGGAACTGAGGGGTGTATGTGCCCACTGACTGTGGATTCGAGGTATCCTGTAGTCACAGAGAAAAGATTTGGGCATGAGAATTTGAATGCTGGTAAGTGTAGGGCTCTGTATGTTATTTTCCTCCTAGCTGGGCTTTCTTCGGGAGCAGGACTGCGAATGCTGTTTGCATTTGGTGCGTG
Organism: Neomonachus schauinslandi; assembly: GCF_002201575.2. Taxonomy (NCBI): domain Eukaryota; kingdom Metazoa; phylum Chordata; class Mammalia; order Carnivora; family Phocidae; genus Neomonachus; species Neomonachus schauinslandi. Next base: position 88,914,318 of record NC_058415.1, on the reverse strand, counting down.
AGTAGTGACTGAACCATTACCACCTGCTCCAGCTTCTTTGCCTTTTCACCCCCGAGCATCCGCCCCTTCTAACCCTGGGGTTTCCAGACCCTTTGAGAGAGCCATGTCATTTCATTGAGAGGGGACTGCATCTTTGGGTTGAATGTGGGAATCTAGTGAGGGGTCCTGGAAAAATGGGTTTTGAACACAAATGCCTCTGCCTATCTTATACAGTCCCTCAGATCTTTGAAAGGCCTGGGATCTCTTGATTTGATTTACTGGATAGATACGCACCATGATGAGACCTAACTGTTGGTTCTCTAAGCTTCCTACAGCCATCAGCAAATTAGTCCTCCCTAGGCTTCATGAGATTAGCAGTGCTATTTCAGTGTGGTAGAGGAAGAGAAGCAATTTTCAAGACCTCAGGCCACATCAGTCTGTACGAGGAAGGGAATTCAGGAGTATCTCAGTGAACTTTCCTGGTCCAAGCTCCCTTCTCCTTCCTTCAAGCCTAGCCTCTGTATCCTGATTGCAATCCTTAGAAAGTAATTTGGCTTGGTTTCTGCAGCAAGAAGCTTTTTCTGTTTGCATCAGTCTCAAGCTAGTTTATAGCAAATTGTACTTTATTTTTTTCAAAATAGCTCCTGTTAATCTCTCTCCTCCCTCCTATGCTTAACATTTCCTTTCAGAACCTGAGCTGGCTGGAAGAGAAAGAGAAGGAAGTTGTTAGTGCCTTGCGCTACTTTAAGACCATTGTGGACAAAATGGCTATTGATAAGAAGGTGCTGGAGATGCTTCCAGGGTCAGCCAGCAAGGTGCTGGAGGCCATCTTACCCCTGGTGCAGAGCGATCCTCGAATTCAACACAGGTGAGTTGCCCTGAAGTCCTTGGCTGTGTCAGAGCAAGGGAGGCCTACGGGCATCTTGGTTTGGGGGCACTTCAAACTCAGGGCTTCTAGGAATAGGGGAGAGTGTTGGGAGGGAAAGGAGCCCCATAGCTATGACTTGATGCTCTCCCAAGGTTGAGGTTGATGTTGCTCATGAGGCCTTGACACTGAGGGAGATCTCTCCCCTTGCTAGCGATGTAGCCACAGGGTAAGTCTGTGACTGTTTCTTTGCCTTAGGTCATTGGCAATAATCACATTAAGATTTGGACACGTATCTCGCACCCTTCCTTGGGTTTATTGCAGCATTAAATCTTATTAATATCTAACCTGGTAGAGACCTTGACTGCTTAGCTGATTAGGCCAAAAGAGGTAGAAAAGAATCCCATTAGAGCATGGATTCATGAGACATTTAACCGTGTCAAGCCAGGATCTCCCAGACAGCGCCTGGAGTCACTGGAAGCCAGGTATGTGGGGTGGAGCCCGTCTTCGTCCCAGAGAGCTTTTGTGGAGGAACGATTTTATTGCTAGAGTGCATTTTCCCCCTAAAGGTTGGGAGCAGCTTGCCCCCATATCTATTGTTAAGTACAGAAAGGAAAGGAATATTAAATGTAATCTTAAGTGAGAGCCTAGCAGGCGCTTTTCCTTTGAGAGGCTGTCAGATGCCTGCTGGCTTTGTGTTTCTTTTCTGGTACCTGCTCAGGATAAACACATCTCTGTTTTCAGTTCCTTGAGGTGGTTTAATGTTCATACAGCCCCGTGAGACTGAGCTTTTATGAACCGCTTTCAGAACTTGGCAGCAAAGTGCATAGTTTTCTTCTTCTGGGAGATAGTGCAAACAGCATCTTTATTTCCAAGAAGCTCTCTGCCCTGGGACTTCTGCCCTGGAGTCTCAGCTGACCCCTGCAGATTGTGCTCTTTGGGCCAGTTGGTGGTGGAGGATAAAACAGTGGTATGGCTGTGCCCTGCTACTGTCTTCACTTGTCCGAGCCATGCTGCTGTCCCAGAGGAGGACTGCATCTCCCTGGTAGTTAGCCCTGAGCCCAGCTTGTAGAAGGCCCAGCGCTGTTCTCCTTTGAGGGACTGTGCCTCACAGGATGCTAGGCTCAGATGTGTAGACAGCTTTTTATGCACTATTCTCCTCTACCTCTACTCGTGAGATGGTCCCTACCACAGGAGAATTAGAATCTAGTGGAAAAAATCAACTTCCCCACGTGTGATAAGGCACAATTTTATGGTACCGAATGGAAGCTCTGTTGGGATTTGAAGGAGGGAGAGTTAGAGGAGAGCCCTATGGCCCAGTTAAACTTCCCGGAGCAGGAGATGCTGGGGCGGGGCGTGAAGGAAGGGTAGGAATTGGACCGGCTGTCGGGGCAGGGGAGAAGGAAAGCCAAGGAAGGGCCTTAGGCCGGCAGGGCACAGGGTGCTCCCAAAGGGAGGAGACTGTGGCCACTCTGGGGCATGGACCGAGGGGCCGCGGGGAGTCGGGGCTCAGGCACTGAGCTTCTTGGGGGGAGTCGAGAATGGATCAAGCCATAGCACAGTGGTTTGGGGGCATTTTTTGTCTATGAGGATGTTTTATAGCTATTTTGTAGTTGACACACTAGCAATAAAATGTCTAGAACAATTTCCTAGAGGGAAGCAAACACCTGGATGTGGCCATAAGGCGCGATGACTCTTTTCCCTGGTAGTCCTTTGGCTAATACCACTTCCAGGACTTTTCCTCCTGAAATTCTTGTAAAGCCAACTGATATTTTTCTTGGTCACCCTGGTATCTCCTCCTCGAAGTTTCCTCTTCGATCCTCTCATCCCTCCCATGCAGTTTGTAAGCTGGGAAGGTGTTTTCCTGTCTTCTGCTCAGAGCTTTCTCTGTGGGTTGGGTCCTAGCTGGAGGGGTCTTGGTCGCCCTCCCCTAGGGTGCTGGGACAGTGGAGGGCTGGCCTTAGAACAAGCAGCTGGGCTGCTGAGTGTGAGCAGTGTGGGGAGGCTTCTCCCACATGGTGGAATGTCCAGAGACGTTTGAGAACAGGATCTGTGCTTGCCTTCAGTGTTGATGGCTTCACTCCGTTTCAGAAACAGACCAGCCACTGGTCCACTGGACACTGTCACAGTCCAGGACCCTCCTTTCTTTCTAAATGTCTTAGCCCCTGATACAGGAATATTCTGCTTCCAAGCTAACACTGTGAAGGGTGGCCACAGTTGCCGGCTTCTTCGGGTGCTTTCAGGGAAGTGTTACCATTCAGTGCAGGTAGAAATTAAGTATTACCAAGAAATGTCTCTCCCCCCCCTCCTTTTCAGCTAATCCTTGCCAGTAATTCAACAGTGTGATTGGCACTTTGGTGGAATCCCCCACGGGCGCTTTGGCAGAAGGCGGCAGTCTTTGTTCACAGAGGCCTCATCTGGCCCTGCCTGAAGGGGGTGGTGGGGGTGCTAGCAATGCACCCCCACCACCCCCAGCCCCGCAGGATGGCACCACCTCCCATCCGGCCCCCAGGGAAGACTGAGTTCTTGTCTCCCTCCCTCGACCCTCCTTCCAAGAGAGTGGGTCCAACACCAAGTACTTGTCACTCCTGTTACTCCGTGAGGCAGCCAAGCCCTGGCTCTCTCGGGGCCCCTTTGGTAAACTGTTCTTGTATCTAATGGGACTCGAGGAGTTGGCTTTCATTCTTTCGGACTGTTCTATTTCTCCTGTTGGAACATGCACAGAGCGGAATGACTGGCTACATGGAAACTGTAGACGTCCTGGAAAAGTTTTTTCCTCCTTACCTGATTTTGAAGAACTTCTCACCAGAGCACTGTTTGGTTCAGGTTTTTGTTTTAAATAGGTTTGTTTTTAGAACCTGGTTTGGTTTTTTTTTTTAAGATTTTATTTATTTGTTTATTTGAGAGAGTGTGTAAGCACAAGGCGGGAGGTGGGGTGGTGGGCAGAGGAGAGAGGGAGAAACAGGCTTCCCAACTGAGCAGGGAGTCCGATGCGGGGCTCGATCCCAGGACCCTGGGATCATGACCTGAGCCGAAGGCAGATGCTTAACCGACTGAGCCACCCAGGTGCCCTTTTAGAACCTGTTTTAAGGATATTTTACAATATTATACCTTTTTCTCAAAATTCTGTCTTTGGCTCCTAAATGTCTACCTCATTCTTTTTCTCCCCCCACTTTTTTTTTGAGTGGAGGAAGGGGCATCCCCCAAATTTTCCATAATTTTGCTCTTCTTTTATAATCCATAATATTTAAAATGGAAAAATAATCCTTTCCATAATTCCTAGAGAAAATTATCTCTAGTTACTTAAAAATGTGTAGGAGATCTAAAAAGTCTACATTTAGGCCTCCCCTCCCCAGTCACTGAGGCATCCAGAAGTCTCCGGGCCTTGGGCTCTGCGTGTGTGGGCATCGTGGTGGGCAGTCGACCCCTCCCCCGCCACAGGCCTCCTTTCCTCTCAGCTGTCATCTTGAAATGCTCTTCATTAGTGCACTGCTCCATGAAGTTAGTGCAGAGGCTGATGAAGCTGAGCCCGTGTTAGAAGGACTTCTAGTCAGTTATAGATCTGTCGGAGCTCGTGTTTAGAGGCTGTTTCGCTAAAGGATCCTGCCTGCTAAAATTCTGCAAACCCGTTGGCTCCTTGTGACACATTTACCATGTTAGTCTGATCGAAAACAAGAAGTGTACGGTGCTTTGACCAATGATTAGCAGCAAGGAGGAGCGGAAAATGGGGCATTCCTTGAGAGAGGCCAGAATCTTGCAGGGGGTGTGAAGTTTGAAGGAGTATAAAAACTATGATGGAATTTTTATATGTTCTATTTGGGAAATGAAAAAAAAATTTAGAACAGACTAGAATATAAAGCTCTATACAGTGTTTGTGGGATGTAAGGACATAGGTTCGGGGGGTGGGGGGATGTGTTATCAGAAAGGGAGGGGGTGTGGCGCTTACAGAAAGATTGAGAAACATGCCCTCATGTTTCAGAAGCTGGCTCTGTACTAAACAGTTGCTTCATAACGTAAAATTCCATTATGGTCATGCTGTAGATGTTTAACTTTCTTTACAAACTCTTCTCTCCCCCAGCTCAGCCCTCTCCTCCTGCTATAACCGAGTGTACCAAAGTCTCGCCAACCTCATCCGTTGGTCTGACCAAGTGATGCTAGAAGGTGTGAACTCAGAAGATAAAGAGACGGTGACAACCGTGAAGGGGGTCATCAAGGCTGTGTTGGACGGAGTGAAGGTAGGATGCAGGCGCCAGGCAGCCTCCCTGCTGGGCGTCTGTCACACAAGACCTTGTTCGCAAACCGGACACATTAGAGTGAATGTCTTCCAGCATCCCTGGTGTGGGTGCGCTGCTCTGTCCCATGGCCATTTATTTCTCTCTGGTACAGATGGCTCTGACAGCAGTAGAAGCCTTGGGAGTGCTCATCTCCATAGCTGGAAAAGCTGCCAGAAGCAGTCAGCCTTTATTGAGCACATATTAAATCAGTGAGTCTTTATATTACAGCCTTGGCTGTGTGTGCTCCTCCGACAAAATGCGGAGGAGACTGTGCACGGACTTAGCAAAATTCTTAGCAAGTCAGTCTCTACCTTTTCATGTTACAAGAACTTCTGGGATTCTCGGTAGAAAAGCGGGATTGAAGTGAATAAGAAATGAAACTGTCTGGATTTGAAATCCTTGACACAGTCTGTGACTTTACTAGCCAGGGAAGTTGGAAACAACATGATGGGAAATTGTGAATCATAGTTAAAGTAGGAGGCGAAGGCCATAGAGGGTCTGGAATTGGGGTCCATGGGACAAACTCTGGTTTAGAGACAGTAAGTCCTAGTGGGTGAAGAGCAAGGCAGAATATAAGCAATATAAGCAATGGAAGTGGGTGAGGGTCTTTGGGTCAGGATTGGGGCTGTGAGCAGTGGGAAAGTAGAGACCCTGCTATTGTGTGAGGCCGTATTATATAGTGGAAAGAGGGCTAGTCTGGGGCCTGGCTGGGTTTGAATCCTAGGTTCACTACTTACTAGTCTGTGAACTTGAGCAATTTGCTCAATCAAAGGCTCTGTGCCTTAATTAACTCATCTATAAAATGGGTATAATAATAGTGCCATATATCCTAGGGTTGTGGGAAGTATTAGTTTCTACATATAATGCTTTTAGAACAAAGCCAGCCACATTGTAAGCACTCAGACTTTAGCTGCTGTTTTTTACTAATTTTGTGGTGCTAGGTATATGCTTTAGAAACTAATCTCTTGGCTTGGGGGAATTAAAACAAAACAAAACAAAAAACAGCTGTGTCATCCTCCTTTCTACCCCCTTCAGTCCAAAACTGTAGCTGAGGTACGTAAAAAATTCCTTCTCCACTCAACCATGCTGTAAGATTCCTAAAAGCTGCCTCCTTGGATTGCCATCCCCCGGAAGTTCTGGAGAGTATTATGTAGACTAAGGACCCCCTACATGGTAAAAACTACAGGGGGAAAGGCTAAGAAAGCATTGCTTAACGTTATGAATTGCTCCAGAATGAATTGTGTCAGTTGGGGAAGTCTTGGTGGCTCCCTGCCTCCCGCACCAGGTCAGTAGCTGCCGCATCTGCTGAGGGCCTCGTGGAGTTCATTTAGAGGGAGGCGTGGCTAGGTGGCACCAAGTCTCCTCTGATGGCTCCAGGTTCTCTTCATGCCCCAAAATTTATTCGGTCCTATATCTGCTGTTTTCGCCAGTGAGACTTAAGGGTATAGCCCAGAGTGGCTGTCATGCAAGACCTTTGTCACTTTCTGGATTTTGGAGTGCAGTCATACACATTATCCCATTCGATCTTCCCTGCAGCTCTTCGAGGTCGGCAGGGCAGAATGAGACGTGACCTGGGTCCACACTTCATCAGCAGAGTGTGTAGAGTTCTGGCTCACCCACCCCTGGCTCTTCCTGTCCAGGCTTCTGGAAATGTTGTTATTGAAAATTGTTATTCTGCAGGTGACATTGTTCAGGTTTCCTTCTGCCAGATTGTAATGAGATGTTCGAAACAAGTTAGAATGCCCAAAACAGACGAGATGGGGTTTCTATGTGTAGAGCTTTGTCACGTTCCCAAGCCAGTTTCCATTATGGAATCATTAAAGCACCATGGTGTCCATTGAAAGACATGCCTGAAAGAAATATTTCTCTGATTTTTCAAATTGACCAGTGAGAGAGAGGGGGAGAGAGAGAAACTGACAGATTATGAACCCATCCGTGTCTGGAAACAAATAATTTTTCCTCAATTATTTTTAAAATACTTGACCCAGAACGAAGACTTTCTAGGTGATGAGCTCTGTGAATTCAGTTCCGTTTCATTTACTCAGGAAGCATTTATGGAGACCCGCCTGTGTGCCAGACAGTGTGATGGCATTGGGAATATAGTGGTAAAACTCATACTGTCCCGGACCCGATGCAGCTTATAATTGAAAGAGGGAAAAGGACAACAGAGTTTGTAATCTGTAATTATACCTGGGTCGAGGGTTATAAAAGAAAAATGGCACATGGTCTTCCTTGGCTGTTTGGGTGACCTTCCTTTTTCAGGGTGGTCCGAGACTTTTCCCTGAGAGAGAGACAGGCCAAAGCCAGAGGGGTGTGCAGGAGTTGGCCTATTCTTGGAAGCTTTTAGTAGCTGGAATCAGTCCAGACACTGGGCTGTTGGGCCCTCATAGTAACAATAGCTGATACTTTTTCCCTCTTCTTGCTCGTAACAGCTCTGAAGGTGGGCACAGTTGCCCCTTCACAGGTGTGGGAACAGGCTCGGGCAGACAGTCATCAGGGGCAAGGTGGTGCCTTGCACCCAGGCCTGCTGGACCCCAGGCCCTGTGCTCTCCCCGTCACCCTCAGCCGCCTCGCCTCCCATGTGAGGGGCCGACTGTGCGCCTGCCTCCACGCTGGCTGGCCTCCAGCTGCTCTCCCGGTGTCCCCATCAGGCTGAGCACACCTTATAAGCCTGTGTCCTGGTGCTGTGCGAGCCTCAGTTGCCTGGGAGGGACAGGGCCATGCAGAAGTAAAATAGATTTGTGAGGATGTCGTCATCCCATTTGTAGGAGAAATGTTGGCATGTTCCTTTAAACTGAGTCACCGTCTTTCAAGTAACTCAGTTGGTAAATGGAACTCTTTTGAAAGGTTGAACAAGTGTTTTAAAACCGGATTACTTTATTTAGTACCTTTTATTATTTAAAGGTCTGCATAAATGTCACTTGTTAGCTCTGTAACCTTGGGCAAGTTACTTCTGTGAGTTTCAAGTAGGTTTTACAATATTTACTCTGAAGAAATGAAGAAAGATTAAGTAAGATAATATATATAAAGTACCTGGTAAGTGCGAGGTGCCCAGTAAACTGTGGGTAAGTACTGTTAACCATGGAAATGTTCATACCCAGGATGGCTCACATTTAGCAATTCTTGACAGTGGTTGTGGCTCTTCTCCACTCACCTCATGTCAAAAGACAGAGCTGTTACTATCTGATCTGGCCCAGGCAGGTGCTCTCCTCATGGCCCTAAAGTTCAGAGAGGGTGGTGACTCCCCAAGGAAGGAATGTGAAGGCCCTAACTTTCCCGAGCACCTGGCTATTGGGAGCCAGGCTCCTCAGGCTCCAGCGGGTAACCCGGCTAGTCCTTTTGCAACCAGCGCCCCAGCTGTCCCCACCTTTGCCATCTAAATGTCAGCCTCCCTTCTTACCTCAGTTGCACAGTCTCTTACCCACCTCCCTGGGCTCCGCTTTGCCCTCTTTGCAGACCTTCCAGGGATGTTGGTTCTCAGACCTAGAGCCTCTTCCCCTGACCTCCAGCTCCTTCCCCCCCCCCCCAAAAAAAACCAATTTACACTCACACTTTTATTTTTTAAACATTCTCATGCAGACAGCCTTGGGGGAAAATGTGGAATACCTGCAGTTCTGTCATTTAACCATTACCACCCAAGATTGGGCTTGTGTACCATGCCAGACTCCCTTCGTACATGTTAACCTAAAAAATAAAACAGCCAGTTATTTTACCAGCAAAATGGGTTTATTTGGGAATAGCAGAGACTTGGGACATGCAAGCTACGGCAAAACCACAGGCAAGTCCAACAAAGAAAGGAGAGGAGAGTGGTTTTATGGAGAAGGCAGAAGAGGTTGGGAGGGGCTGTCCTAAACCGAAGTCCACTGGAGAAAGGCAGGAGTTCAGGGCGAGGGTGGGTCCTCACTGGCTGAGTTGCTGGGGTCGTGGATTTCTCGTCGGAGAAGCAGCGTCCGTCCTTCCCTGTTGGGTCTGTAGTCATGATTCCCTCCTGTGGCGGGGGCCTCTGCTGGGGTCTCTAAGTGATGGTTCTTCCTGGGATTGATGGCAGTAGTGTGGCTCCCCTTTCTGGCCTCCCAGCTCCACTTTAGTGGGGTTTCCCTTCATCAGTTTTCGCTTACAACAGGAATATTTTGAAAGAAATATTTTTCTGACTATCAGTTAGGATTAGGTTTGACTATAAGAAAATCCAAAATAATACTGGTTTTTAAAAGATAAAACTTTATTTCTACTTTATTTCTCCTTCATGTACAAGAAGTTCATAGATAGGCAGTCTGAGGCTTATGACATTTTCATACAGTGGTCAGGGATGTGGTGTTCTCCCCTCTTGCTTTCCTGCCATCCTTAGCACATGGATTCCACCTCACAGTCCAGAATGACTGCTCAGTCTCCCATGACTACATTCCAGCCACGAGGAGGAAGAGAGAGTAAGAGGGTGTGCCTTCTCCGTTTAAGGATGCTTCCTCAAAGGCCTCTCAAAACTCACTCACATTTTATTGACCAGAATTTGGTCACATGCCCAGCTGAAATTCTATTAATAAGGGAGAACAGGTAGTGTGGGGCAACTAGCTGTCTCTGCCACACTGACATCTCAAATAAGCCATCTCTTTTATTCCTCATTCAGCCTATTTTACATTTTTTGATGAAAAACTTCAAACATTTGCAAAGAAAAAAACAGTACCGTGAAGCCCCGTCAGAGAGCTTCCACAGTTGTCTGCTCATGGCCAATCTTCTTCTCTACATCTGCCCCCTCCCCTGCGTCATGGGAAGCAAACCCCAGACGTCTGTCCTTTCATCTGTAAATGCCTTAGTGCATAGCTCTAGGACAAGGCAAGCTTTTTCTGTGAGGGGCCAGGTAGTAAATATTTGAAGCCTCTCAGGCTACAGGTGATTTCTGCTGCATATTGGTCTCTGTTGCATATTCTTAGTTGTTTGTTTATTTTAATTTTTAAAAGATTTTATTTATTTGAGAGAGAATGAGTGGGGGGAGGGGCAGAGGGAGGAGGCCAGAAGCAGACTCCCTGCCTGCCGAGCACAGAGCCTGAAGGGGGCCCGGGGGGCTTGATCCAGGATCCTGAGATCATGACCTGAGCCAAAATCAAGAGCCGGACCCTTAACCAGCTGAGCCACTCTGGTGCCCCCTTAACAAAGCATTCTTACCTTGAGGGCCTTCCAGAAAGCAAGCCCTGGGCTGGACCTGGCCTGCACACAGTGTGTAGTTTTCTGCATAATAAAGTTCATACACTTGGGGCGCCTGGGTGGCTCAGGTGGTTAAGCGTCTGCCTTTGGCTTGGGTCATGATCTCAGGGTCCTGGGATCAAGTCCCAAGTCAGGCTCTCTGCTCAGTGGGGAGTGTGCTCCTTCCTCTCCCTCTGTGCTCTCCCATCTCTCTCTCTCTCTCTCAAATAAATAAAATTAAAAAAAAAATAAAGCTCATACCCTTACTAGTTCATCAGTTGTGTCTAAAGATCCCTTTTCTCTGTGTTTTTGTCCTTGCAGCTTAATTTGTTTTTTTTAGAAGGGGTTGGTTACTGCTGCTGAAAGTCTCCCACATTCTGGATTATGCTGATGACCTCTGTGCCGTGTTGTTCAGTATGTTCCTGTGTCCCTTGAATTTCCTGTAAAACTAGAGGCTGCATCAGATTCGGGTTTTGATGTTTTGGATCCTCCCTAGGTGCCGCCCCTCACCTCCATCAAGAGGCATCTTTCCCTTTTTGATGTTAGTAGCCACTGATGATTATTGCCGAGATCCATTAATTGATTAGGGGTTGCAAAATGATGCCATTCTAATTCTTTGTGCCATTCTTTCATCATTACTCAGCTGGGATGCACTTAAATGGCAGACTTACCGTGTCAATTTGTGGTTATCCTGAGTTCTAATTCTTGGACAAAAGGCAGGATCAGTGCTTAATTCCATCCCTTATTTACCAGTTATCGAAATAGTGTTTCCTAACATCCTTTAACATGACCAGCGAAGTGAGCTTTTTCAGATATGATTTTGTACCCATGGCTGTGACCGGGCCGGTCATGTTCCCGTCCACTGCGGCTGTCACTCTTCCTGGGGACCAGGCCCCATCTTGGGCCACTGAAGACATCTTCAGGCTGTTTCCTGAGTTCCCTGTGACATGACCCTAGAGGTCTTTGGTAGTTCTCTTACCTTTTGGTTTGAAAAGATATTCCAGGCCCCTCTGATGCTTACTTTCCTTGGACATGGTGGTGGTGGCGGTGGTGGGAAACAGCTTTATTGAGATCTGATTCCCACACCATAGAATTTGCTCACTTACAATGTACAATATAGTGATTTTTTTTTTTTTTAGTGTATTCACAGATTGTACAGCCATCACCACAGTCAATTTTAGAACATTTTCATCACCTCAGGTAACCTCATATCCTTTGTGTTCTCCCCATTCGCTCTCCCCTCCATTTCTTTCCATCCCTCCGGCCACTGGTGTACTTTCTGTCTTATAGATTCGCCTGTTCTGGACGTTTCATCTAAATGGAATCGTATCCTCTGTGGCCTCTTGTGACCAGCTCCTGTCAGTATAATGGTTTCAGACTTCACCCATGTTAGAGCATGTATTCTTTTTATTGCCAAATAATATTCCACTGTGTGGATATGCCACGTATTGTTTATTCGTGGACATCTGGATGTCTGAGTAGTTTCCACCTTTTGGCAAAATAGGAGTAATGCTGCCATGAGCACTTCTCCCACACACGGCTTCGTGTGGACGTGTATCTTCCTCTCTGTTGGTTGTGTACCTAGGAGCGCGGGTGCCGGGCCCTACAGTACCTCTGCGTTCAAGCTTGTGTTTTCTAAAGCAGCTGCGTCATCTAACATCCCCACCAGCAGCGTCTGCAGGTTCCAGCTGCTCTAGCTTCTCCACCTCCTCGCAGCTCCCACGTGCCTCTTCAATGCAGCCACCTCAGGGGGCATGAAGTGGGGTCTCACGGTGGTTTGGATCTGCACTTCCCTGAGGGCTAATGATGTCGAGTCTCTTCGTGTGCTTCTTGGCCATTTATATATCTCTTTGGAGAAATGTCTGTTCGAATCCTTTGCCCAGTTTTTAATTGGGTTGTCTTTTTATTATTGAGTTATACGGCATCTTGTCCATTTCTTACCATGGAACTGGAATGAGCCATTCCTTAAAGGAGCCCTGGTTCCCTTTGCTGGGAAATGGTGTTTAGAGACCCCACTGAGGGCCGACATTCTCGTCGCTACTGCTTGGTCACACAGTTAGTTTCTCTAAGACAAAACACATCTGGAGTTTTTACTAGTACTTCCAACTCACATTTGGGACCGCCGGGGTTTTCACTTAACCTCCTCAAACCTGTCTTTTTTTTTTGAAGATTTTATTTATTTATTTGACAGAGCAAGAGAGCACAAGCAGGGGGAAAAGTAGAGGAAGAGAGAGAGGCAGGCTCCCCGCCGAGCAGGGAGCCCGATGCGGGGCTCGATCCCAGGACCCCAGGACCACGACCTGAGCTGAAGGCAGATGCTTAACCATCTGAGCCACCCAGGCACCCCTCATCAAACCTGTGTCTTAATTTTTTTCCTCCCACACTGAATTTGAGGTCCCCTCTGGATGCCTTGTCTTTAGACCGCTGGGGGCATGCCCGTCAGGGCCCTGTGGCTGGACCGAACCGCCGAGAGCTGACTTCAGGAGTCACTCACCACGTTGCCTGTGGAGCACTGCCTGTTCCTGACTGCGGGAGAAGGAGGACACTTCCTCTGCTCTCTTGCTGCCTCATGCCCCTCACACTTTGGATGTGGGTGGGAAGGTCCCTTTCTGTCACCATAAAAAAGCTGGACAGCCCTGTGATTTCATTCCGCTGCTTCAGTACAGGGAAGTCCCCACTGGTGGCCACATTCAGTGTACTTAGTGAAGGGGACTTGTCTTCGAGCAAGCTCATCGGTAGAGGGACCATGTCATGGCCTGAACCCAGAATTCTCGCGGGGCCAAAGAGTGACGGAGGATAGCGAGGAGACAGGATGAGGTGGGGGCCGGCGTGGCAGGCCCTTGGTTGTAGGATGGTGCGCATTTCAGTTACAGTGCGTGGGAACCTGGAGGACATCGGCCATGGTGTGGTGTCCTTGTGGTGGGGGCAGCATGGCAGTGAGTCTTACGACGTGAGTGCCCGAGGGCACATCTCATAAGGAGCCCTTTCTTGTGCCGCCCGTGTCTTCCCTGCCAGACGGGAGCTCTGTCTTAGAGCCAAGGAGAAGCCGGGAGCAGATGGGACAGTTCTTCTCCCACTTGAGCACCACAGCTCATACTTTGACTTGATGAAGGTCATTTAAGATGGAAACATCCCTGTGATCATTTTCAGTGTGAATAAAATGAGCAGCGAAATAAGTATGATGCACTTAGATACCTTTCCAAATACCTTTTGGCTTTGAAACTGCTTTTCAGTGACCTGGCAGCTGGGTCTGGCTTACAGTCACCGACGTGGACACAGTCAGGTGCCGCCTTGCCCAGTCCTTTCAAAGGCTGTGCCTCACGAGGACTGCAGAGTCTGACGTGCCCGTTAGCAGGAGGAGCCGGGCTCCTGCCAAGTTACAGACGGTCAGCTTTGAAAGAGATTAGGGTCGTTGGCACAAGAGCCAGGTATGTGCACCTTCTTAGGGTTCTCTTCCGTCTCACTGTTCGGCCTGGAAGGCCGGTGGGGGTAGAAAGCTGCCTGCCCCTTTTACACCCTCTGCAGGCCAAGGCCAGCACTCCAGTGCAAGGGGGTTACTGCAATCTTGTCGTCGTCTTGGAATTCGGGCACACGCCTGCACATATGTGCCTGTCATTCCGTGACTCTTGGGCTATTGCTCACTAGTTGAGTTCACACAGCTGCCTCTCCAGAAAGATGACATTCTAATTATAATTGCTCGTGAATCAGTGAAGAATTAGTGGAATTTTTTTCCTGCGTCAGCAGATGCAAATATGCAGACTTCTCTCTGTTCTTTGGTCCTGCTTGTAGAGAAGAGGGAGCATGGATGCGCGCCTTCCAGGACACTCTGGTCTGGCCCTCTGACCCTCTGATTCTGTGATGCTCTTCCGTGCAGCCGGCTGACGAGCTGCCTCCCCCACCCTCCCACTATCTGCTGTCTTTCCTCAGCACTTTGTCTCCCGTCTTTCTGTCTTAGCCTGTCCGTAATCACCAGCTAGGTAGCTAGTCTTTAAATCTCCATGAGATCCCATTTAACTTCTAAATTGTGGTAACAGGAACATATGAACATTCTCCTTTCTTCTTCTAGCACTTGACTCTTAGAGATCTTACTTCTCTCTGTTTCTCCAAGAAAGGCATCGGCTGTCACAGGGTGGGGGGTGGCACTGATTCCGACTGTACTGTGTATGCCTTTGGTTGTATTTTCTTTTTAATTAGCATTTCAAAAGTAATACGTGTTCACTGTAGAACATTCACAAGAGGGGCGCCTGGGTGGCTCAGTCGTTAAGTGCCTTCGGCTCAGGTCATGATCCCAGGGTCCTGGGATCGAGCCCCGCATCAGGCTCCCTGCTCCACGGGAAGCCTGCTTCTCCCTCTCCCACTCCCCCTGCTTGTGTTCCCTTTCTGTCAAATAAATAAATAAAATCTTTAAAAAAAAAAATTCGCAAGAAAATAAGGGGTGTTTTATAGCCGTAGTTTTTTTCTAGGCATGTATTCTTGGTTCCATTTCATTTCCAGAACATACTACACACACACACACACACACACACACTCCAGTGTACCACCTGGGGCTATGTTTCTCACTCACATTGTATTATGTTGTCTTTCCATGCTATCATATGTTCTCATGAGTTTGTTTTTTATTGGCAATGTAATGGTCTGTTGTTTGGTTCTATCATAATTTACATAATCAGTTCCTGGTATTAACTGTTCAATTATGGAGTACTGAGTAGTCTAATTTTATCTATTACATATAATGCCGTGATGACCATCCTTTGTAGCTTATTTTTTGCATACCTCTGTGACCTTTTCCCTGGACTAAATTATTACAAAAAGACAGATATTTAACTTGGACACATACTGACAAATCATCCAAAAAGGCTGTTCAAAGCATTACTCCCACCCACCGTGTCTGGAAGGTTCTGTCTTATCACCATCGAAGCTGGAGAGCCTCTGATTACTGAGCACTGGTGTGTACATTTGTGAGTTTCCTCTTCGT
Source organism: Neomonachus schauinslandi (assembly GCF_002201575.2). Classification (NCBI taxonomy): domain Eukaryota; kingdom Metazoa; phylum Chordata; class Mammalia; order Carnivora; family Phocidae; genus Neomonachus; species Neomonachus schauinslandi. Next base: position 88,899,050 of record NC_058415.1, on the reverse strand, counting down.
TTTAGTTTCGGTGTGTTCATCCTTTTTCTAGTTTTCGTGTTTCTGAAAGAATCCTTGCTCTAGGGAGGATGTTAACTCTGTTGTTACTCTCTACGTTGTGATTCCTGTGTGTGGCATTTTGAGTTTGGAGAGGCTTTGCAGTCTGATTTAGGGACATGTTGCTGTTGCTCATTTATGCCCATTGCTGCCTCCTCTGTAACTTTAGAAATAGTCTTGCTGGCAGCTGAAACCACCCCTCTCCCCTACACAAGTAGGTCCTATCCAGATGCCCATCAACGGATAAGAGAATGGATAAGGAAATGGAGGTTTGTCCATGTGTTGGAATACAGCTCAGCAATGAAAAGGAGCAAACTGCTCGTGCACACAAAAACATGGATTGTCATACTGAGCAAAAGAGGGTGAACAGAATGGTGACAGAGAGTGGGGCTGTGGAGGCTGGGGGAAGTGAGAGGGACTGGTAACGGGGATGGTTTCTTTTGTAGGGGATGCAGAGTTGTAAAAGCAGCTGCGCTGGTGTGGCTCAACTCTTGAGCAGACACAAGCCGTCGGGCTGTCCACAGTCAGTGGCTGGATTTTGTGGCATGGGAAGTAGATGTCCATAACGCTATTCAGAGAAAGATGGGTGCAGAAGAGTGCATACTGCAGTGGTCCCATTTATATCGAGTTCTAGGGGCACCTGGGTGGCTCAGTTGGTTAAGCGACTGCCTTTGGCTCAGGTCATGATCCTGGAGTCCCTGGATCGAGTCCCGCATCGGGCTCCCTGCTCGGCAGGGAGTCTGCTTCTCCCTCTCCCACTCCCCCTGCTTGTGTTCCCTCTCTCGCTGTGTCTTTCTCTGTCAAATAAATAAATAAAAAATCTTTATATCGAGTTCTAGGCAAAAGTCATCTAAGAAATAGAAGTGAAACAATACTGGGGTGGGCAGGTGGACCAGAGAGCGATGGAAATGTTCAGTATTTTTTGAGTGGTGCATACACGGGGATTTGTGATCATCAGAACCCATCCAACTGGGGGAAAATGCATTCTAATTGGGGAAAAAAAGTAGGTCCTGATCTTTTTTCTTTTTTTTCTATATAAAAAAATGTATTTTCGTAAGTCATGTCTCTGCTGAGTGATATGCCGTTAACTTTCTGTCTGTTGACAAAGATGCCAACCAGTCATCCCCGTATGCCAGCTGCCGCCACACCCAGCACCAGCTCACTGGAAAACCACCTTCCCCACGCCAGAGGTTTGCTCGTTAGCATAGGCAGCGTCCTGCACATTATAGAACGCAGTGGCTTTTAAGAACTAAAGAGGAGTTCTCCCCTCCGCCCCAAACTGGGAATCGGTTCCACTGGAATTTAATTTGTATATTGAACTTAGTCATTTTGAGACTGTGGGGTTCGTCATTTCCCCTTCCAAGAGGAAGTGCCATTATGCATTTGAAACTTCTCAACATGCTATGAAGGCATCTTTGGAGGGTAGGGGACATTTTGAGAAGTCGTGCAGCTCATCTAAGTCAAATAATACTTGCATTTCTGGTGTGCGGAAAATGTGTAGGCACAAAAAGAGATGAGGTGGTGGGGAGAAACAAGTGACCTACTTTGTGGTGCAAACCAAGCAGCAAGGAGCTTTCTTAGCACCTCTGACTTCTCTCTTGTGTGGGGTCTAGGAGCTGGTCAGACTAACCATCGAGAAGCAGGGGCATCCGTCTCCAACCAGCCCAGTGAAACCCAGTTCCCCAGCCTGCAAACCCGATGGGTGAGTTCTGACTAAACCCTCCAGTCACTGGAGAGAGAATGGGAGCCAAGCAGGGAGGCTGTTTAAGGCCTGCATTCCTTTCTCAGTGACTTCTGGGCGAGTACCTGTATTACTTTAAAGTGTGTATAGCTCACCCACGTTTTGAAGTGTTGCCTGATCTCAAGGTTAACAGTCAGTGTGACTCTCAGGATACCATGTGAGCGTTCACGTGACCCACACCTGCACTTCTCCAGAGCAACTGCCTTTCATCATTGGAAAGAACTTTGAAGGGTTGGGTTTGGGGGATTTGGCTTGAGAGCTTTGAGCTTTATCAAGAAAGTAAACTGAGGGCAATGTGGACAGTTCTAAGGCCTTGCAACAAGTTCTACTGCAAGCCCCTAGACAAAATATGAAACATAAATTTGGAGCATTTAGAGAGCCTTTAGATCATGTAGTCTGAAGTTTCCTCTTACAGACAAGGAAACTGAAATGCGGTCAGGGGGACTTGGCCAGGCTCCTGCTGTGTGTTGGTGATCAGTCCAGACTTGAAACCCCATCCCTGCCCGTGGAGCTCCAGGCATAGTGTCCAGGGCTCCTGCTTCTCAGCCTGGTGCCCCCCATCATTCCCATGCCCTGGTGCCCTTCTGCCCCTCCCAGGACCTGTGTGTGCTCTGTAACCGTCTGTAATCCCAAGTTCTTCTCTCTCCAGCCAGTCTGAGCTCCCCCTGACAGATCGAGAGATGGAGATTCTAAACAAGACAACTGACCTTTCCCAGTCAGCCGAGCTTCTCCCAGACTCTACAGATGAGGAGGTCGCACCCCCCAAGCCCCCCTTACCTGGCATTCGGGTGGTTGATAACAGGTAATTTTTATTTTTCTGGCACCCTCTTCTACTTAAGATATAATCTGATGAAAGGATGGTAGATGAACCAAAGTGAAGATGGTGCCATTAGGGTAAGAACTTCAAACCCAGCCCCTCGTTCTTTGGAAGGCTTGCAGTCTTGATCTTCCTTGGGAAGGGCATCTCTGGAGGATGTGAGCCTGGCCCCAGTAACTTCCCTTGCCACACGCTACGAGAACTCCCGGTGGAGAGCCTTTTAGGCTCAGTACAATTTATGATATGGAAGGAAAAGAAAGGATTTTTCTGATTTTTGGGTTTTTGGCATTGGTAGGTTTTATTTTGGCAGCGGTGGAGTGGGACAGGAGTTGAAAGTGTGAAAAGTAGGTGTGAAGTGTCTGATAATGAAAGAATCCCACATTCTGTACCCTAATACCTTTTTAAAAAGCTTTTGTTTGGGTCATTCGGTTTGATAGGATTTCTTGATCTATTTCAGTCCTCCACCAGCATTGCCACCGAAGAAAAGACAGTCAGCTCCATCCCCGACCCGAGTAGCTGTCGTTGCCCCCATGAGTCGAGCCACCAGTGGCTCCAGTTTGCCCGTTGGAATTAATAGGCAGGTAATGTAGCCCCATCTGGCAAGGCAGAGGAAGGCTTTGGGTTTGGGAACTTTAATCGTGAAGCTAAAAGAAACCCAGTGGTCTTCAGCCGCTGGCAATGAGAGGATCATTCCTTCTCTGGACAGGACTACAGGACCTGGCAGAAGTTCCCACATGGGGGAGGGGGGCAGGGGTTGAGAGGCTGGAGCTGAGGAGTGTCTCCTGAGGACATCTGAGCCTGGCCCCAGGGCCCTCGCTTTTCACAGTCCCAGGCCTCGGAAAGGCTTCTTTCTCGGAAGTCACAGACTTGGCTTTTTATTGCTTACATCAAAGATGGGCCTTTCCAACCAGTTTCTGAGCTTCGCAGTCTCCTCTAAGTCAACGCACTGATCCCTCTCCCCTGGGCTCTGCCACCGTTTCTCAGAAGTGACTTGGGCTTGTTTTTATTTTTCCACCCGAGGATTTTGACGTGGACTGTTACACACAAAGGCGACTCTCAGGAGGCAGCCACTCGTACGGCGGAGAGTCGCCCCGCCTGTCCCCCTGCAGCAGCATAGGCAAGCTCAGCAAGTCAGACGAGCAGCTGTCCTCTCTGGACAGGGACAGCGGCCAGTGCTCCCGGAACACAAGCTGTGAAACACTAGGTGAGCGCCGGGCATCTTGGTCACACCTCCTGTCTCATCCTTTCTTGGTGGCTGCTTTGGGGTCACACAGGGAGGCCAGTCACCGGTCATTCGGCCCTGGCCAAGTCATTCAGAGTCTGTTTCGTCATCTGTAGAGTGAGGGGACCAATATCCACCTCTCTCAAGGAGGTCGCAAGTTTGAGTGAAATAACCATGTGCATCCACATAGGAGATGCTCAGATGGCAGCTGTTGTTACGGTTAATCTGTCAGTTTGCAGTTTGACTCCCTTGGCCAACATGAAGAGCCATCTGTGCTCAGAGCTGTAGGTGAAGGAGAGAGCCCCTGACAGAGGGTGAAGGCAAGCGAGCAGCGCGTGCTGACCTCCTGGTTGGCGCGGGATGCGTGCCGTGGGGGCCGGAGGGAAGTCTGAAAGGCAGCTTGGCAGGAAGTCTCAAGAGCATTAAGCTGTTCCTGTCCCGTGAGCTAGACATTCCACTTCGAGACTTTATCTTAATCAGAGATTTATAGCAGGATTTCTATACAAGGACGTTAATCTCAGCATCACTGGGAGTCGTGGTAAACTGGAGACTCAGTGGTAGGAAATCTGAGGAGTTGTACATCCGCTTGGTGGAATAACGTCAGTCACGATACATTGATCAATGGACGAAATCCAAGACCCCTGACATAGTATTTTTCTCAGTTGGGTTTTTTAAAAAAAAGAATCCTAAGGGGAAAAAAGACTTTTATGGAAATACATTAAAATGTAAACTGATTATAGTTAAATTATGGGATTGTGGATGATTTTTATTTTCTTGATTTTTTTTTTTTTGGCCACATTTTCTACAGTGGTCACGCATTTTTCTTTTTTAAAAAATAAGAAATTCAAAAAATACAGGAAGATACAAAGAACAGGGTAGCAAACAGCCCTTTTCCCACTCACTTTTGCGTTTTCGAGCAGGGAGAAGAATGAGGCATATAAAATACAGCATAGAGATGAGACAGGAATCACGTTTGTGTCACATACGAATGAATGGGATTGGGTAGGATTGCTGCTTCCTGCGGGGCCTTGTGGCTAACGGGTCATGTTTCTCCTGTCGTGAGTGCAGATCACTATGATCCTGACTATGAATTCCTTCAGCAAGACCTCTCTAACACAGACCAGATACCTCAGCCAGTGGCCTGTCACCTCAGCCCGTTGCCGGAGTCCTTGGGAGAGTCTGGGTCTCCGTTTCTCAGCTGCCCTTTCCAGTTGCCTCCAGCACCCAGCAGCTGTCCCCAGCCAGATGGGCCGTTGGCCCCAGGACAGCAGGTAGACACGCCCCCTGCTCTCCCCGAGAAGAAGCGCAGGAGCGCAGCCTCCCAGACCACAGACAGCTCGGGCTGCAGGGTGTCCTACGAGCGGCACCCCTCGCAGTATGACAACATCTCCGAGGATGACCTGCAGAACCCAGCCTCGGGCCCGTCCGTCCCCTTCACGCCCTTTGCTGCTATCCTCCCCTTTCAGCAAGGAGGGTCCTCAGCCTCTGTCGAATTTGTGGGTGATTTCGCTGTTCCTGAATCAACGGGTGACCCGGAAAAACCACCTCCTCTACCAGAGAAGAAAAACAAACACAGTAAGCTTTTGTCGAGCTGTTGTCAGGAAGCACGTTCTATAACCTAACATGGGGGTGCGTTTTATCTGGGCATCTAAGCATTGGGCCAGAGTCACGCCAGTGGCCTCGTAATTTCATAAAAGACGGGGCCCGTGGTATGTGGACACTTCGGGGAGCCTTGTTTTGTCGGTACTGGTAATGGTTTGTAGAGCTTGATAAGCCGACCTGTCCTTGGGCCTCTCTCAGCTCTCAGGCCAGGCCCCGCAGAGCCCGAGTGTTTGGCCCGAACACCCAGCGACAAAGAGAAGTGAGTGTCACAGCTTGAGGACAGCATTCCAGCAATATCCGGGTAAAGCGGGATGGACTTTTGAATTCAGTTAGAACTCACCGCATCCACAGAGGGGTTTTCTGAGGATCCCTGAGAGCGTGCAGGTTGCTGTTTAGAGAGGTCCCTGGTACCCCTCGTCTTCTGTTTGCGGACATGAACTGTCACGGAATGACTTAGAACCTGAGCTTGCCTGGTTGGAGCTGCCGAGGACATTTCTTAGACCACATATTTTTAATACAGGGTGTTATTAGGGTCCAGGGGTGGCACTGAAATTTTAGGTATTTGTAGTTGGAGTATTTCTGGACTGTCACTTTGCCATCAGATTCCTAAGTAGAGTCCTGCTAGAGATGGTTTTTCTGCTGGATCCCCTCACGGCTCCCTGTCGCAGGCTTTCTCCGCTTCGCCCCCTCCCCTGATCCACTCGCGCACTTCTCCATCTGTCTTTGGTGGACTGGCCATCACCATTTGCGTATGTGTGTGGTCACCTGGGCCACACAGCCCCAGGGCTCCCTGGCCTCAGTGGCAGCATCCAGCAGAGAACTTCCACCAACTAGGAATTGACTCTCCATTCCAAATTCCCAAATGAGAGCATCTGATTGGCCCCAGCTAGCACGGGGCCCACCCTCAAAGAAGGGGAGAGTGGTTAAATGCAGCAAGGGTGGCCCCGAGGGCACCTGGGTGGGCCTTGTTCCCCAGCTCCTTGCTGGGTGTCACCCAGGCTGCATCCTAGCCTAGGGTGGTCTCTTCCCCCAGCTGGAGGGAGAACTGGCTCTGAAGGGCTGATGAGGTCATCCCCATCTGTCGTTCACTTGTGAGAAGCAGGGTGCTACTAGAGGGAATTGCCAACAGCAGCGCTGGGGACATTTCCCTCTGTGCCTCTCCCTCTGCACCAGCAAGTGTCTAGAGAGCTGTTGGCCTTTCCTCTCCACCCACCTTACTTGACTGTGCCGCTCTGGGCTCACACCCTTTCCTCTTTTCCTTTCCTTGGAAGTCTCCGAACCCAGAACACAGGGTAGGAACCACAACAGATGTGTGGTGTTGCCTGGCCATGGAGCCGGGGGCCTCGCCTCCGCTTTTTAGAGCAGGGCGGGCCATGGCCCTTACGTGGGGCTGCAGAGAGGAGGAGGAAGGGAGGCATCCGCTGTTCCCTTTCCAACAGCCTCAAGTCTCCAGTGGCTAAAAATATTTTCTATTAGACTCTATTTTTAGGCTTTATCTTTCCATCAGTGTCTGTAGTACTTGTGTCTGCAAACCTTGAAAAATGACTAAGAGCTTAAGGTGTGGCATGCCCTGGGCCAAAGCTTCACACGCCATCGTATCTAGTCTTTACACTCTGGCCCCGGGCAGCGATGATAGCACGGTTTATAGAAGAAGAAACCGGAGTGCGAAGGACCTGAGCCTTGCCAGGATCAGCTGGCAAGTGGGTAGCAGATCTGGGCTTTGGAGCGGGCCTGTGTTTTCCCAGCACGCTAAGGAGGCAGGGATCCGGCCCTCCTTTGTGGAGACTGTATGGGTTTCAGTAGTGACCGCCAGGCAGCAGGGAGTCTTTTTTTTATGCCCCGTGAAAGGACCCCTGAACTTGAGGCCTGGTCCTAGTCTCCAGTCCACTCTTCCCTTGGGGAGTTCCAGTCTTTGACCTGGTGGAAAACTTGCAAAGTTGCTTTGCGAGAAAGGAGGGAGATAATCATCATCCCTTGTATTTGGCTAATACTGGACAGAGCTCATACGTACACAGTCCTGCTATCATAGAGTGTCCTTCTCCTCTGGGTTGCGCTAATGTCTTGAGTCTTGAGGGTCGTCGGCCCGTCTTGCTGAGGGCAGCCCTCCGAGCCCCTTGTGCCCAACGAGCTTCCTAATCACTGCCCGCAGTCCTGGGTGCCCGCTGGAGCACCGCCTGCCGAGATTCCCGGTGATGCCGGCTGCTCCCTTCTCTGAGCTCCTGTGCTGGGCTGCCTTTGAAACGGACCCAGTCTTCCTTATTTCTCGAAGGTCCTGAACCTCACTACTGTCTCTGTGTTTGGTGAGCAGGTCTCGGCAAGGACTTCAGCATCTGAAAGGCCAGTTCTTACTGAAGCTTCCTGTTTTAGGCAAAGATGCTTGTGTTCAGTCTTTTAGGGAGCACTTGGTAGGCATTTGGGATCCCCTTCAAAGGCTTGCCTCTTCCTCTAGAACCTCGTGGTGTTGGTGGTGCGGCGTGGAAGAACGGCGTCGTGGGGCTCGAGGGGGTGGTGGGCTGCACTTGCTTTCCGGCAGCAGAGCCCTCGTGGGCAAGACTGCCTTTACCTACCCGCCTGTTATGGCCAAGCTCTGCTCAGTGCTTGCTGGAGCGAAGACATTCTTACTGATTCTTTTAAATAGAGGAGATAACTTTGAACCCCCTCCTTCAGTGAAGGGCATCAGAAAGACAGCCCTAGAGAAAGGCATTGCTTATCTACCTTGACCCCAGTTGAGGGTCTCCAGTTAAGCCCCCAACTTTGAGGCTATGTGAAAATACAGAATGAAGCCCTGCAAAATTGTCCTGGCCACTTTTGCTTGGTATCTAGCAGGTGCTCCAGGAGGACAGCACCCAACTCCAGATGGTACCTTCGACCTCTGCCGTACACGCACCTAAGTTCCTTTGCTTCCAAACCTGGGACCCTTTTTCTTGCTAGCTCCCTCCTAGTGCGTGTGCTGCAGCCCTGTGAGTAAACTCATCAGCCCTCGTTCCTAAGGGTCCAGGGGCGGCGTTCCTAACTCATGAATCAAGGGGGCATGACAGCATTTCCCCTGCAAACGTGGACACGTTTGTGTTTATAGGGAATTCCCTAACTCTCGGGAGCTTCCTACACCCCTGAGAGAATGGGAAGGGTGGTACTGCATTTCAGGCCAGCCTTGACCTAGACTTTGCTGTGGGGAGTGTCCAGTGTGGGTTCCAGTCCCACAGAGAGACGGGGATTGGAGAAGGGCCTACTCCCACCCAGCCTCCCAGCTTCGTAAGGCTGCCAGAGGGCCGGACAGTCAGCTCCAAGCTGTCACTTGCCCCAAACCCGTGGAGTCTTCAGAAGGGCCTGGCTCTGGAGTCGGGGCTCCAATCGCTAATCCCAGCTGGGAGTAAGGTGCAAGGGCTGAGGGCTCCGCGCCTGCCTCAGGACAGGGTGCCTGTGAGGATGGGCCCCTGAGGTGTTGCGCCTCCCCAGGTGGGCGAGGCCCCTGCTGGCTGCGAGGGCTCACGGCTCAGGCAGGGAGCCTACCCCTGGGCGGCCTCGAAGCTACAGGTAGTGTCACCCAGAGGGAGCAGCGTGGCGTCAGGTGGCGGGGTGGCAAGGGCCGGGCTTTCTGAAACAGGTTTAGGGAGGAGAGGGTGCACGTGTTTGAATTCAAGCATGTCTTTCCTCGCCGTCTGTCCCTCCCCCGAGGATGTAGCCTCTCGGCTGGAAGGGGAGAATGGAGTTTAGTGGCTGTTACTTCTTGTTTACCCAGTGGGTGCTTTATAAGACCCACCCAGGGCTATCGCCTGGTTTAGCAAGTCCCTTGGTCGGGTTAGGTGACGTGTGTTTCACTCATTCGTTCTACAAATATCTGTGGAACCTGCTGTGTGTCAGCACTGATGGTGGGGCGGCAGACACGGTCCCTGTCCCCCGGGAGCTTCAACTCTCCAGTGACAGACAGTAGATCCTGTTGCATTGGCCTTGAAAATATATCCTGAATCAGATCAATCTCACCACCTCCACCCACACCACAATCTGTCACCTAAACAACCACAGCGGCCCCAGAGTTGTTTTCTCGAGACAAAGCAGCTTCAGGCAGGCCCGGAGGGGAACCCTTCGTGGGGTCCCACCGGCCTGACAGCGGGCCGGCCTCCTTGCCCCGTTCCCACAGCCTCTCATGACCTCCCAAATGACTGCCTCGCTCCTTCCAGCCTCCCCTTGCTGGCTGTGCTCTGCTCACCAGACCCCTGGCCCGCCCTTAGCCTTTGCCCAGCCTGTAGCCTCGGTGTGGAAGGCGTCACGTAGCTTATCCATATTCTGGAGAAGCCCCCACCACCGGCCCACTTCACTGTCAGTCCCCAGCATTCACACCTGGTCTGTTTTCTGTCTCCTGGGAGGGTGTGAGCCTCACATGGCCAGAAGACTTGCTTGCTGGCCCCTGAGCTGGTGCCCAACACGTAGGTGCTCAGTAAAGTCACATACGTGGGACAGTCCCACAGGTGGCTCATGCTGTGGGCAGGGCTAAGAGGACTCCATGGAGGGACAAGGAGGGGCTGCTGGGCGGACGGCTCGTGCCGAGCCACAGGCAGGGGAGAGCCTGCTCAGCAGGACTGAGGGGAACAGCATGTGCACACTTCCCTGCGTGCTCCAGAGAGGGGAGGAAGACCACGCGCCTGGGGTCAGAGGAGTGGGAAGTGGCACCTAGTCTCCGCCACGGCCACAGGGTGCCAGGAAACCCCCAGGGCTTTTCAGCGGAGGGGGGTGGTCGCCCCCATATGCATTTTTTAAAAAGAGACTATTTTTTAGAGTGGTTAAAGACTATTTTTTTAGAGTGGTTTTAGGTTCACGGCAACACTGAGCAGAAAGTACAGGGAGTTCCCGCAGGTCCCGGCCTCCCCCACTGTCACCTCTCCGCCAGAGTGCTGTGTGTTAGTCACCCAGCCTGCATGGGCGTGTCCCTGCCGGCCAGAGCCACAGCCTGCGTAGGGCTCACCCTTGCTGTGTGTCCATAGGTTTTGGCCTGTGGGCGACATGGTGTCCATGGTGTGGCGTCGGCGGGGGCTTGTGTGGGCCTGGGCCTGGCCATGCCAGGGGAGCAGGGAGGGGCCCGCTCGGGGGCGGGGGGGGGCAGCCGTGGGCCGCGCAGCCGCCCCCCAGTAACGCCGGGCCGCCCCCCACCCCGTCTGCCCCGCAGTGCTAGCCTACATGCAGCTGCTGGAGGACTACTCAGAACCGCAGCCGTCCATGTTCTACCAGACGCCGCAGAACGAGCACATCTACCAGCAGAAGAACAAGATGCTCATGGAGGTGTACGGCTTCAATGACTCGTTCAGCACCGAGGCCTCGCAGGAGCTGGCGCCGCCCCCCGCCCTGCCCCCCAAGCAGCGGCAGCTGGTAAGCCGCCCCCCGCCCCGCCGCCGCGACCCTCTGCTGCTGGGACCACGCGGCTTCCCACACGGGTGCTCCCACTTCCTCCCGACAAGCTCCCCCGTCTCCCCTCCCTGGGGGTGGCAGCGCCTTTCTCTTCCAGAGCAGCCCCACGCAGCTGGGCCTGGCTTGTACTCAGAATGTCTCCTCTCTCTGCTGACAGTCTCTTGTATTTTTCCTCTCTTCTTGGGCTCCAATATAGACCTCCCAGAAAGGAGGGACTCAATCAAGGCACAGGGCCTGGTCTGTGTGCGGCCATCTGTGGACTTGATTTACATAATGGCCCAACTACACAGAGTGACTGACACCCCACCCTGGCCAGCGATGGCCCCGTGCAAACAAGCTCTATTGAAGCACGATGGCCTTACACAGAGCCGTCTGTGTTCCCGGCATGGCACCCTGTCTCCTCTGAAAAGCGAGTGAGGCATCCCTGTAGGTACCGAAGCCCAAGTCAGCACAGAAGGCAGGCTGTCCTGCGTGGGACCAGGCGGGTGGGCAGGTCAGCCGTGCCTGCTGCGCGCCGGAACCCTGTTCCTGCGGCTCCCAGCTTACCAACCAAGTGGACCGTGGTCAGGTGGTGGAGTCCAAGCATCTCGCCGGGAAGAGTGCACCTCAGAAAGGGATGCTTGACCTGTTCAGAGCTGTATATGCTGTGTTGCTCATAGGCTGACGAGTCTGGTAGTGTTTTCACCGCAGAGGGGCCTGGCCATCTTCCTTCCTTCGTGAGAGGACGTGAAGGTGCTGGCCTGCCTTTTCTGGGAGGCAGCTGCCGACTGGACAACCAAGACCCTGGGTTACTCCTCGAGCCCCCGCCCTGCCCCAGGGGCCCCTGAGCCTTCCTGCATTCAGGAAGCTCAGGGGCTGACCAGGCAGAGCCCAGGACTAGCTGTGTCTCACGACTTACACTCAGGGCCTCAGTTCTTCACCCACCCTGCCCACCCCAGGAACCCCTGAATATGCCCCAATATGAATCTAAATGGCTCTGAAAATGTTTCACAAAGGGATCTTTACCATGGAAATAGAAATGCCTGCCCCAGGGAGCCCTGACCTAAAATGTTTGGTTCAGCGGCTGAACTGGATTTCGTTGGGATCTGAAACAGTCTCAGCCCCTCCTGCCAGTGTCCACAGGTGCCCATCGGTCATCCTTGGGCATCTTCTCTGCACCGTGGAGCCCACAGGCTTCACACAGGTCCCTAGGGAGCGCTCTCGGACTCGGAGCCTGTGTGGGAGAGCCCACCGAGCGCTCCGCATGCTGTCCAGGCAGTAGCGAGGGGCCCAGGAGTGAGGCAGACACCGTGCTGAGCACTGCGGCTTGGTTTGGCTTCACGTGCTCCTCCCCACAGCCTCTGTCACCCCCATGTTAAGTCAGCTGAGGCTGAGGAAACCAGAGACTTCATTGGAGCCCATGCAGCGCTGGAAGTAGAAGATGGGGGACCAAGCCCAACTCTGGCTGAAGCCCGGCACGGCTCGTGACATGCCCTGCGCCTGCCGCGTGGCTGCCCTCTCAGACGCAGATGCAGGAAGGCTTGTACTCCATTTTACCAGCAAAAGTAGTAGTCGTAATTGTGCCTGTTGGCCCCCATACAGTGCGGCAGGCGCAGTTCTGAGTGTTTTACGCACAGACGGTCCTAGACAGGTGTCCCCATTTTACAGATCAAGAACCTGAGGCATAGGGACCTTTAAATAATGCTTGAGGCCAAACAGGTCCCAAATGGTGAGGCCCAGGTTCAAAGCCAGGCGGCCTGGCTCTAGGAGCGCACTCTGTGGAAGCATGGATAAGTGCAGGGTCTGCTCCCCAGGGGAGGAATGTGAGGCCCTATGTCAGTGCAAGCCAGGCCCGCGGGGCCCCGAGCCCGTTTGGCCTCCTTCCACCTTGCCACCGCTTCCAGTGGACACAACGTGTATGAAAGTTAGCTTTTTAAATCGCTCACAAGGAGGTGAAGGAGGGCACCGTCTTGTCCGGGTGGACTCTGGCGGGCATCTGTGATTCCTCAGCTGAGCCGAGAAGCCATCCCTCTCCAGAATGTCCAAGCAGAATTAGGTAGCAGCCTATGGAGCCTTCATGTGCACCTGCCTGACTGTTCTCTGCTTTTCTCCCTCCTTCCCTGTCCTCTCTCTCGTCCCTTCTATCCAGCAGGCCTCCTATGCTGCTTCTTCCTTCTCCTCTGTCTCCTACTGTGTCCAGCAAACTAAAGTGGCCTTCACCCCCGAGGACGGCAGTGCCGCTCAGGGCATCAGTGTGTCCGTCTCTAACTCCTTTCTCAGCCGGCACAGCAACTTGCCTGTGCCCTCGGTGAGTCGCTCCCTGCTGCTCTTTGCTTGGAAACGTGAGTGCGAGCTTTCATTTGTCGCCTGTGCCTCCCGACCTGCGTGCTGCTGCCCAGCCCTGACTCTGTCCTCTTGCAGACCCTGCCCTAGACAGGAAGGGGCATGCACGGTTGGTTCTCTGTGGCCCGAGGACTGTGTGAAGGGGCGGGGTGGGTGGGGTGGCGGCGGGGACCGGGAAATGTTAGTGGCCACGCTCTCGGCATCACCACTCAGAAGTAAACTGGCAGAAGTGTTTTGGCTTTTTATTCTGGTCTCCCGTTGGGCCGTGGGTCAGCCCTGTAAGTGTTCTGTATTTAAAAAGAAGTCTTCCTCTCATAGGAAGCAAGGCCAGGGAGAGCAGGCTTTAGCAGGACATGAGAGTTCGAGTCTGAGGGCCTTGTCGGCTAACTTCTGCTGTGTAGCAAACCACTCCAAAACTCAGTGGCTTAAAACGACAGTAACCCTTTGTCGTTGCTTAGGACATGGGTTGGTAGGGTGACGGCCCATCTGATTGTGGCTGGCCCCACCAGCACCTCTGGAACCTCGGCTGGGACAGCGGGCCGCTGTGGCAGTGCTCCTCCTGACCCTTAGCCTCCGTGAGGCCAGCCCAGGCTTGCTCCCGCGGCAGCCGGCGGGGTGCCTGGGGAACTGATGGGAGCAGACAAGGTATCTTCAGGCCTAGGCTCAGAACCGGCCCACTGTCACTTCCTGGCATTCTCTCCATTGAGTCACGAGGCCAGCCTGGGATTCCAGGAGTAGGGAGCTGGACTCCGCCTCTTGCAGGGCTGCCGCCAGATCACCTTGCCGAGGGACGTGGCCACGGGACGGGCATGGGTGCAGCCAATTTTGTAAATAGTTTACTTCTGAAACTTAGGGGACACTAACACTTTGGGAGGCATAGTACTGGTCTGTTACCTTTTGCTGAAATCTGCATCTGTCCGGGAACCTAAAGGGCTACCATTCTTCCTTTAATCTGTTAAGATGAGACTGAGCAGCAGGGGAAGAGCTTGGATGGGGCCATGTTTGGGTTCTGCTTAAAATCAGTTTTGCCTTTGGGTAGTTTATTTATCCCTCCTGGTCTCCGCTTCTTTCCTTCGAGATTACACTTGTCTCTTATTTTGTGGTTGTGAGGATTAAGTAAAATCAGGTAGGAAAGTTGATTATTACAGCTCTTGGTCTCAGAGTCCGGGGTTCTAGGCTCGGCTCCATCCTCATTCTGCACGTGACAGCTTGGACAAATGGCTTCACCTACCTGGACTTCCTTTTCCCTCTACGACCTGGTGACTGGTTGACCAGGTGACTCACAGAGACCTAGCCAAGCTCAGGCTCCCTGTGTCGTTTTGTCTGGTTTCTGTCTTTGAGAATCATCCATGTGGGGCCCAGGTTAAGACAGTCCTGCCTGCGTGAGGAATGCACTGTTCCTTTCGCTGCTAGGGCCTAACTTCTTAGAGCCCTCAGCAACCCTGTGCTTGCTGTAGGAAGGCTGAACGCCCCTCCTTCCCCGCTCCCGGCCCTGCCCTGGCACACAGACACCCTGTCTCCTCAGCAGGCACTTCTGGCAAGCTCCTTTCACAAACTGTGCAAAACTTGGCCTTTACATAATCCAGCTCTTGACTGTTTTTTCCCCTCTATGAACAGAAAGTAAGTGTGAGTTATCCTAAAAAAGTGTCTACAATGTCCCTTTTGAACAGTGTGGGGTTAGAGGGCTTGTCAGTGAGCAGAACTGTTTGCTACAGAGTTGATGAAAGTTTGAGGGCATTTCAGTGAAGTTTGGGCATGAGTGTGTCATGGTTTTTATCCCTTGGGACGCAGGGGAGTCTCAAGGCACCTTGCATTGGAAAGACCACATTCTCTGTACCAACGCCACGGTGCAGCCCAAGGGAGTGACCTACTAAAGGGGCTTTATTTCTTAAAAGGAAAGTCCCCCCAGCCTCCAGAGCTGTTAGTAGTGACCTGAATGTTTGGAACATTTGACATCTGATGTGCTGAAACCCCGGAGAGGTGGTTTAGTGCAATGCCACCATATTCTTCATGTGTTCTCTGCTTGCATTCTGAGATGAGCCCCAGATAAAGGGCTTTGGATTGCTCTTAGAGCGGCCCTTTATTCCTGAATCTCATCATTCTGTCGTTCCTGGGCCTGTGTCATCCTTCCAACATGGAATTCTGAAGGGGTACCCCTTAGGAATACAGCATCGGTCAAATGTGAAGACACCTCATCCTCTCAGTGACCTGTTACTTCTGACGGGGAAGATTCTAACCATTAAAAACCTCTTGGGGCACCTGGTGGCTCAGTCAGTTAAGTGTCCAACTCTTGATTTCAGCTTAGGTCATGATCTCAGGGTCGTGAGCTCAAGCCTCGCATCAGGCTCTGTGCTGAGCGTGGGGCCTGCTTAAGAATCTCTCTCTCCTCTGCCCCTCCCCCCACTCATGCACGCAGTCGCACGCGTTCTCTTTCTAAAAAAAAAAAAGAAAGAAAACCTCTTGAGTTAGAGCAGGAAAGCTGCATTGACCAAGCTTAATTGAAGTAGGGGCTCAAAAAGCATCTTGTTCAGTCTTCTCGGTGTTCCAGGTTGAGTATGATACAGCAAGCACAGGGATTCTCCCTGTGCCCGTCATGCAGCAGGAAGGATCCTGAGGCAGGGTGTGAATAAGGCCAGGAGAGTCACAGGCCGTCAGCAGGAACCCCCTGGGCTGTGGAGGCAGGACAAGGTCAGGCAGAGCTCCATAGGGGGAGGTGGCATTTGAACTGTGGCCTGAAGAACAGCTAGGATTTCAGGGAGATAAGGAGTAAAGGTCAGGGAGAACGAGTCTGAGATATTCCACACAAAAGGGCCTACCTGGAGGATGGGGGCTAGAAAGACTAATGTGCATTCTGGAAGGTGGCCTCCAGTGTAAGTGCTCAGGGATCAAGGTTATGGGGGAGCTGGCTGAAGGGTGGTGTCCGTAGTCAGCCCTTCCGTGTGTCCTCAGGGTCAGCACACCTTAACTGAAACCGACTGCTTCCCCAGCTGCTCCCTCCTGAGCATGGCCCTTGGGGGTCAGGCCAGGGGGTGCGCCCCCCCGCCCCCTCGGCATCTTCCACCCCATCTGCTCAGCTCTCTCATCCCAAAGAAGTGTTCATTTGCAGTCCATGGACTTCCTGTGCTGCCCAGCTCATGCTGCATCCTAGGAAACTGGAGCATCTGTGCAGACAGGCATCCGGACCTGATGTGGGGCCTCTGGGCCGTTACGCCGGCTTCAGGAGAGGAATGTGTTTTGGGAAACTAGGACTGAGAGGCAGGAAAGATGTAGAGAGCCATGGGCAGCCTCTGCAAGGCCCAGGGAGGCCGGGCCCCTGTTTCTGGTCTGATCCCACTGGGCCTTGGCAATGTGCCTGCCCCATGGGGGCGCTGGGAGGTGTTGCAGTGATGTGCCTTCCTACAGACGGCTTTCTGACAGGACGCTGGGGTCCTCCCTTTCTGTCCCCAGACTGTCTCTTGGTTACTGGTAACCCTGGAGCTGCCTGCCATGTTCTCACTGCAGCCCCACCACGTTGGCTGCCTTCCGCCTCCACTCCAGCTCTGGTCGCTGCGGGGTCAGCCCTTCCCCTCCGCACTGAATTCCCACGTGCTGTCTCCTTTTCCTGGCCCTTCTCTGGTTTGCATTGGCTCTGGTTCTGAACCCTGGTCTTGTGAATCTAAAAAGAATCTTAAAAGTTGGATGGGGTCTACGTTCATTTTACTCTTGACCAAGGTAGTGAAAATCTCTTATGGGGCGCCTGGCTGGCTTAGTCAGTGAAGCATCTGCCTTCAGCTCAGATCATGATCTCAGGGTCCTGGGATTGAGCCCCACATCGGGCTCCCTGCTCAGCAGGGAGTCTGTTTCTCCCTCTGCCCCTCCCCACCTCTCTCTCTCTCTCTCTCTCAAATAAAATCTTTTTTAAAAAATTTTTTTAAAAAGAAAAAAGAAAATCAGTAACCATTAGGGTTGCCAGTGCTTTTCAGGTATGGAAACATTGATGTTGGAGAAATGACCTTCCCGCACCCCCAAACTGTCTTCTGGTGCATCCTTTCTTTGCTGACTGCAAGGTGCTGGTTTTTACTGTCACCAGGAGGTCTGTTCAGGTGCTAGGAATCTGTGGAAATACTTCTTTACCATCTTGGCTTCCAGAAGATTCTGAGTAAGTAAAACTGCCAGAAGACCCAGATTTTGTGAAGAACTTGAGAAGTGTCCATAGGAACTGTCATTTGTTTAAAAAAAAAAAACTCTTCAGGGCAGGAAGTCACGTCTGTATCATCTTGAGGACGTCAGTTACGAAGGGCAGGGTGGGGGTTTTCTAGAGCCACCGGTGTCCCGTTCTGGGCAGATGGTGATTGAGTGTGGAACTGGGCTTTTGGACATCAGCACACATGCTCTCACCAGAGGGCCTGCTTCACAAACTCTGTCTCTCCGCTGTGCCGTCCCCCAGCAGTGCGGCAGCGAGGGCCCACTCCCTGAGACATGTGGCGGCTCCTGAAGGCCCACTGCCGCATCTGTCCCTCGCCTTTTCTGCCCTGAGCAGTATCCAGCGGCTGCCACGGAGACTGTGGGCTGAAGGACCGGTCTGACGGGCACACGGGAAGGGAAAGAGTAAAGGAGAGATGGTGGAGCGGGGCAAAGGGAAGAGAATCACCCGGAGAGAAGCAGACAGAGTCCACGGGCTCGGCTTGCTTGGCACAACACACTGTGTGTCTTCTGCTGGAAAAAAAATAAGCCCCTGCCCCCTCGCCTCTGTTCCTTGCTTCTTCCTGAGGTCACCTTATCTTTATGGCTTCCTGACCTGCTTAGAGCTCACTCACTCTGAGAGATGAGAGCGGGGGAGTGTCCGCGGACAGCACTTGCAGCCCAGGGATGGGGAGTATTTCTCCAAGCTCCATCTCTCCTGGGGGTGCTTTGTTCTGTTGGCCTGCCAGACGTGCCAGGGGTTTCCTTCGGAGTGGCCCAGCACTGTCGGCCCAGGGAGAGTGAGGGCCGTGCTGCATGCGAGGCTCGGGAGCTGGTGGGTGTTTCAGATCCTGCAACTTGGAGACTCTTGTACTCTACCCCATTCTTGGGGGCCTTACCACGGAGTATAGTCTACAGCCGCAAGTGCAGGCATCTTGCTAGACCCTGGACTTGCTGGGATAGGGAATTAGACCCCACACAACTAATGGATGACAGGAGCAGCCCAACCCTTCTGCTCCCATCCTTGTTGTTTCTTCTTCTTTTTTTTTTTTTTAAGATTTTATTTATTTTTATTTGAGAGAGAATGAGAGAAAGAGCATGAGAGTGGGGAGGGTCAGAGGGAGAAGCAGACTCCCCACTGAGCAGGGAGCCCGATGTGGGACTCAATCCTGGGACTCCAGGATCATGACCCGAGCCGAAGGCAGTCACTTAACTAACTGAGCCACCCAGGCACCCCTTCTTTTTCTTCTTCTTCTTTCTTCTTCTTCGATTTATTATATAGAGAACACACATGCAAGCAGCGGCGGGGAGAGGGAGAATCTCAAGCAGACCCCCCTCCCAGTGGAGCGCCCTATGTGGGGCTTGATCCCACAACCCTGAGATCACAACCTGAGCCAGCCAGGTGCCCTGCATCCTTGTTATTTCTGTGAATGTTTCCACTATCCACTGAGTTGCCCGGGCAAGGAAATGAGGTATTGTCTCTCCCCCACCTCCCCCGACCGCCACACACATGCACACACATAGCACATTTACATGTGACATGCACGCCCACTCACCAAGCCCTGCTGCACTTCCTAGCATATGCCCTGAGCTGGTCCTCTTCTCCAGCCTTGTCACCGCTCCCCTGCTCCCCGCCCCCAGTGTCACCTCTGTGGCCTCCCTGCTGGCCTTCCTGCCACCACGTCCCCTTCTCAGCACTAGCCAGATTCCCATGTCCCCTCAGCACTGCGGAGCCTTCTGTGGCCTCACCAGCTACTTCTGCTCACCTGTCTCCATGCCCGGGCCCTCCATACCCCCCACTTTCTCCTGGCACCAACTCCTCAGCTCTCCCGCACATACTTGCTTCTGTCTTCTGTTCCACCTTTCCTGATGTCTTCTGTCCCCTTCCGCACCATATTTTTCCTTACTTGCTGTGTGGACCTGAGCATGCCGTCCCCACATCAGTAGACCTCCATTTCCTGTCCAGTGACGAGAGCCTGGAATTGTCCTGACGTAAAGCATAGTGTAAGGCACACAAGCGGTGTTTAATAAGAAGGGAGGCATTATAATTTATTTTCACACTGGGAAAGTGTTTCTTTCTTTTGTAATGCTCAAGTTCTTTTTTCCCAAGGTCGTAAATCCTCTGAGGGTAAGGACGGGGCTTATGATGTGCTTCCGGCCTCAGTATGTCGCTCAGGGCCGAGCCAGCAAGTGGCAGGTGCTCTGATGCCGAACTGACTGGAAGGATCTTAATTCACCCAAAAGCAGTTAGCAGGGACCAAGGAGGCATCTAGCTCTCTTCCTCTACCCGTCACCACATCCATCTTTCCCCACTTCCCCACATTTCATTACAACATGATGCTGACTCATCCACTTCCATGCATCAGACATACTGGTTCCAGACTGTGGCTGAAAACCCAATTTCTTTCTCATTTTCCTTCTCTGCTAACCCATAAGGCTCTGGCTGCTGGCTGTCCCCAATGCTTGGAGACCCTTGGCCTTGGAGACTTGCCGAAGCAGCCACTGTGACTCAGCCATTTCTGCCCCTCATTTTGAAGACTTCTTGCTGCTTTTTTTGCTGGTGCTCATGGGGTTTTAGATGGTCATTGTTCTTGGACCAGCTTCAGACCCAGGAAATAGCTGTAGCCCCTTGGCAGACGTGCTTCTGACTCCATCGGTGACAGTCCGGCTGGTCTGGCACCAAAAGGACCCCCTTGGTCCTTGTGAAGGTCCTGTGGTGACATGAACCCTAAGGGTGCCGTCCACACACACAGACCCGCCTGTACCTTCACATTTCAGTCTGCTTGTCACTGCTCTGTGATGGAGAGCTTACTCCACTCTAGAGATGGGGAAACCGGAATAGAGAAGCTGAACCGTGTCATTTATTCAGTCTTAGTTAGAGCTAAGGCTTTAGGAATCCAGATCTCCACTATGAAGAACAGTGTCCATTTGACATTTATGAACTGCTTAATTGCCAGTAAATAATGGAGACCTGGCAAGGCTACATAAAAAGAAAAGCCCGTATGTAGGCTGGACATCAAGAAGAGGGTTTTTGTCCTTCATGTTCTGACACATTACAGAGTGTAGCTACAGCTCTAAATAGAGTTCTAAGAATAAGTATAAATTAGAGTCCCTGGCATGCTGTTTAAATCCAAACTGAGTAAAAATAGTTCAGTCAGATTTCTAGAACCGAATTCAAATCATTTTTTAATCCATACTAAATCTTTCTATAAAGAGTCAATGCTCTTAAGGTCAATATTTAGTGAATATACAGAGCATCCTAAAACGTGTTGGAGGTTTTTGCAAGAATATTATTAGCCATGAAACCATTAGCCCAGAATCTGTTGTTTTCAAGGAGGATCTTGTGATTCGGGTTGCAAAAATATGTTACATGAGAAGAAATGCAATACATTTTCACTTTCACCTATCTTACTACCTAAAATTCTCCCAGGCAAAACATTTTTGGGGTTTTTGTTTGTTTGGTTTTTTTTACATCCTTTGTTAATTAGAATGTTCAAATGTGTTTTTGTTTTTGTTTTTTTAAGATTTTATTTATTTATCTGACAGAGACAGCGAGAGGGAACACACGCAGGGGGAGCGGGAGAGGGAGAAGCAGGCTTCCCGCCGAGCAGGGAGCCCAATGCGGGGCTCGATCCCAGGACCCTGGGATCATGACCTGAGCTGAAGGCAGATGCTTAACGACTGAGCCACCCAGGCGCCCCAGTTCAAATAGTTTTTAAAAATAGATTCCACCAAGAAGTTTATTCAAAAAGAGAGGAGGTATTTTTTGGATCCAGGGTGATGCTGATGTTGCCTTTCTTTGATGAGTACTGTCCCATCACTCCTACACCCGGGAGTGGCTCTCCTTGCCAGGAGCAGAGAGAGGTCCCCGGGGCAGGTGCTCGTGGCATGGGCCTCAGAATCTGCTGCTTGGCTTTGGAAACTTACCCTTTGACATTATGTAAAACATAGTTGTTATAAATTAACACAAAGGCATCAAAGAAGGAAGTTGCTTCTGGGCCTAAGGGGGCCCCCCCGAAGGAAGGCTTTGGTAAAGAGTAGTTGACTGAGACCAGGAAGGAGAGAGGAGACACATCGAGCAGACTTCCTCCCAGTCGTGCCGCACAGAGTGACGAGGAATGTTACCAAGGGTCCTTCCTGATGACTTTCCTTCTCTTAAGAGCCAAACCAGGCCTGCTTCTCTCCAGGAGACCCATCCCCCAGAGATGGTGGAGGGTGTTGTGCAGTGGCTGAAAGCCTGACTTCCTTCCAAGAGAAATCACTTAGCCCCGTGTTGTATTGACACTTGCAGTCTCTGGTTTAAGGGAAGTGTGAGCCCAGGACCAGTGCTGAGTGAGCTGCAGTTCCCAGTGCTTCTCTGTACGGGAAGGAAGCCAACCCACACTAAAGCTGCCGTTGCCCTTGGGTGTGTTTTCTCACAAATGATGGAGACGAATGTAAGTCTGAAAGCCAGCCGTCCAACAGCTTCTCTGTGTTGGTAAGCAGAATCCAGAAACACTGAAGTCATAAGTCTTGCTTGAGCCAAGAGTATGCAGTAATGACCAATCTCTGGCAACTTCTGTGCTTCCCAGACACTTTATGACAGTAAAGTCCATTCACTCGGATGATGGCATCGCCCGGTAATTGGGAGGGTTGAAAGTTCCTCAAAGCTCGGAGCTCCAGTCACCGCGACTGCAGAGCCGGCAGGGTCACCGGCCTGTGGCTCTGGCCACGGCTGCTGGCACACACTGCCCCCTCGGACACCCCCGTTCGTCCCGACTGTCACAGGAATTAAATGGAATGTCTGTTACAGTGAGGAATCAATTTTGCATTTAAAGATCTCTATTCCTGCTTTCTTGCCAGCACAGGGCTCATCCCTAGTCATCTTTCATGCCAAGACTAGAGTGGAGACAAAGTATCCTTGAAAACTGACACCTGGCCAGCTTCGGGGGGCTTTGTCTTCCAGCGTGTGCACGGCCACGCGTCGACATATCGGCTTATCAGCCATCATTTTTCCACCCAGAAGACTCACAGCGGTTCGTTCACGTGTCTGTTTTCAAAAGAGCAGATTGCCAGTTCCTGCATCTCGTGAGGGCAGATGTTGTCTCTGCATCCCCGGCTTGTATGTCAAGCCTCAGCTCCCTGCCTATTGCTTGCTGGTCATCACAAAACACTGAGTCAGGGAGATCTCCCAGCCAGATAGTAGGTGTATCCCACAGAGCTGTAGGATTATACGGTTGGGGCCTGTCACATGCCCAGAATGTTCGGTGAGCGGGACATCCCCCGCACCTCTCTTAGGAGCCAGGCTGTGTGTTAGGAGGTGTGTGGCCTGCACTTTCAGCCTGTTTCTTCATCTTTGTGATAAGGATCATAGCAGCCCTTCGTGTAGATGAAATGAGATGATCCATGCAAACCCTTAGCACCTCATCTGACCAGCAGGCATCGTCCTTCCCAGATGGTCCTTGCTGGCACTTTGACTGATGGTGTGATCAAGGCTGACGATGGGGACCAGGCAGCCCCTCCTAACTGCTCTCTTTCCCAGGAACTTGCTCTGGCACTCCCAGATCTTCTGCAGAAATCTGCAGTCTCCAGCCAGGCAGCCCCCCTCGTGGTATAAGATCCTCAGCCCAAACAGGCTTACTCTGGCTATAAATAAAAATTCCTGCCACAGAAAGCACAGCAGCTCTCTGTCAGAAGCACAGCCAGGCACCAGCCAGGTCCTAGAATAAACTCCAGGCAGTGATGAAGTGGTGTTTCTGCTCGGCGGCCAGCCTGCCTTTCTCCCTGCCACGATGAAGAATGTGGTCTTACAGGCTAGAAGTACTTCTGCAGAGACTGGCCTTGTGGACAATGGTGTGATGATGAGCCCCAATGCGGCCCTCCCCTCCCGAGTTGCAGGAGGGGCACTGAGGGTGCTTTGTGTGCTTAGAGAGCCGTGCCTTGCATCTCCCCACCCCCTTGAAGGTATTTTTCAAGCTTGGCTCTTGTCCCAGCAGGACTGCATAGCTGGAATACCAGGGCTGCTCACAGGCTGGGGCTGCTGAGGGAGGGAAGGGCAGGCCAGCTGGGGAGGCTTTGTCCTGGAGATGGGAGCCTCCTTGCTTTCTCCTTGGTGGCTGCCCCTCCCCTGCAGCACACGTCCTTGCGGCATCCAGAGCCTCTCCGCCCGTCCCCGGTCTCCCAGTGCGGCGGGGGAAGCTTGTCGGTTACCCTTCCCCGCTCGGAGCCGAGACATTGCTGCGAGTCAGGGGGTATCCTGGGCGCTTCAGTTATAATATTAGAGTCAACGCGTACGTATTCCTTTGTTCGGGAAATAGGTAGTAGACCCCGTTAAGCCCCTCAGCTCTGCGGTTTGGAGTGGCTCCCAGACTGGTACTTCGGCAGGTGAGGGAGGAGAGCTGAGAGTGTTCGTCACGTGCCGCCACCGTGCTCAGGACTGCAGAGCGTCAGCTCAGTAAATCCACACAGACCCTCCGAGAGGAGTGCTGGTGTTTTCATCCCCGTTTCAATTATTTTTGTTTGTTTTTTTATTCAAGTGTAATTAACATACATTAGTACATGTTTCCATCCCCGTTTTAAAGATGAAGAAACCAGGGTGCCCGGCTGGCTCAGTCAGAGGAGCGTGCAGCTCTTGATCTCAGGGTCGTGAGTTCGAGGCCCACGTTGAGTGTAGAGATGACTTAAAAAATAAATAAAGACGAAGAAACCGAGGCTCAGGAACTTCAGTTACTTACCCAAGGTCACACAGGTAGAAAGAGATGGCCCAGAGCCCAGTCTGTGTGACTTGAGATTGTGTCCTCAGCAGTCACCCTTGTACCATCTCCCAGAAGAGGCACCCACGGTGTGTGTGAGTCGGCCACCCGACTCAGATCAGAGCTTGTTCAGAAGGTCCCATCAGACTTGGCAGCATCGTGTGATCGTGCAGAAACCGCTTATGTAGATACGTCAGGTGCTCAGTCACTGCAGGGCCTGGTGGAGTGCTGAGTAAGCTTACGTTGGGGGGTGGGGGGTCAACGAGGGCAGTGTCAGGACTCTTGAAAGAACTGGCATATCCCTCAGTCTGTTCAGGCTGCTCGAACCCAGTTCCACAGACTGGGTGGTAATACACAGCACAGTTCTAGAGGCGGAAGGTCCAAGGTCAGGCTGCCAACAGGGCTGGTGCCCCTTCCGGTCGCAGACTTTTTTTTTTTTTTTTAAAGATTTTATTTATTTATTTGCGAGAGAGAGAACACATGAGAGGGGGGAGGGTCAGAGGGAGAAGCAGACCCCCCGCCGAGCAGGGAGTCCGATGCGGGACTCGATCCCGGGACTCCAGGATCATGACCTGAGCCGAAGGCAGTCGCTTAACCAACTGAGCCACCCAGGCGCCCAGGTCGCAGACTTTTCATTGTGTTCTCACATGATGGAAGGGCAAGGCATCTCTCTGGATCCTCTCTTATATGGCACTAATCATGTTTACGAGAGGTCTTAAGAGCCTCCCAAAGGTCCCCACCTCCTGATACCACCACCTATGGGAGTTAGGATTTCAGCATATAAATTGAGAGATACAAACATTCAGCAACATTGATCTTAAACTAGTTGAATTCATGCGCAAGGGAGAGGCCTCTGTCAGATCTCAAGGCAGCAGCTACCCTTGGGGATGCGCAGGCAGGAGATCTGAGAACCTGGCTCCTGCGTGAGACCGTGAGACCGAAGCCACTGCCTGAAGCGGCGGTGTGGGCTTCCCTCAGGGTGGCCTCCCAGGACCAGGCCCTGCCATCTGCTGGCCAGTGCGTTCCCCCACACTGTCTTCTCTGTGGCCTTTCCCGGCCAGTGAGAGCCTCACTATGGGGGGACATTTACCAGGAATGCACTGGAGAGTCCCAGAAGCCAAACACTTTACCCTACTGCCATCCCCAGCAAGGCCTAGGGTGAGGCCCCTACGCCTGGGTGGTCACTGGGAAAGGCCGGTGAAACGTGGCACCTGGCTGATGAGGGCACTGTGGATACTCCGGCGCCTCAGCCCCCAGTATGAGAGCCTCGGAGCCGGGGATCCCCTCATGCAGCTCGTTCAGAAAGAAGGTTGGGCACGGAGCTTCTTACCAAGAAGCCAAACCTTCAGTGTCTCACTCAGAACACTGATGGCACTCCCCACCGATTTGTTTGGCCACGTACAGGGTTGGTCTTGATTTTGGGAGTTAGATGGAGAAACAGAATGTGTGAGAGGGAGTAGGCACCACGGGCAGGTGTCCTGAGTCTGATGTAAACCATCCAAGCCGAAGGAAGCTTTAATCAGTCCAGCCAGGAAGGAGCCAGGGCCAGGCCAGCAGCGGGTGGGAAGGAGGGGGGAGCGTGCCTGTCACTTGAGTTGTGGCCACTCTCAGTCCAGGGCAAAGTATAACTTTGTAAAACCACCTAAGGATGTGAGTGGCTTTAACCTCCTGTTTAAAATTTTATTTCTTCTTCCTCCTTTTCCTTGTCCTGGGTTCTGAAAATCCAGTGGCAAAATGCAGAGAACGTTTGAGTGAGTGATGTGCACATTTGTGTTGAACTTGGCCCTTGTCAGATTCCAGCATCTATAGTGGGCAAGTGGGCCTGGCAAGGACTTTGGATACAGACCCTTCCACATGCCCCTCTCCCATTACCCTGTGACAGCATCAGGTTGTCAGGCCCTTTATGGGACATGGTGACATTGTCAGGTTCTGAGCCTGGTGGCCCCTGGTCCCAGAGCTCCTCTGTCCCTCCTCCTGCAGCAGAGCCCAGGCCTGGACAGTGCTCGTTGACTAAGAAGCTGCGGGCATTCACTGTCACCCCTCAGCCTGGCTCCAGACCTCTCTCTTGATGAGAATCTGGGAGAGTGTACCCTTGCCCCTGTAGGGTGGTATCAGAAGCCTTGCAAGCCCCTTCATTTGTTAAAAAAAAAAAAAAGGAAAAGATTGTATAGGAAGGGGCATGAACTCAGAAATTTTTAGCATTTTGATAGCACAGTCCTTCCAACCATTTTTAAGGCCTAAACCTTCCCTTCCAAAAGCATTTCAGGTGGATTACGGTATTTAAAAGGCTGTAGTGTTTGACTTTTAAGGGACAAAACCAAAGAGATTCATGCAGAAGATTCAAAATGAGTAAATAGGACCCAGGTGTCTGAGTGCACATACTGAATTTAGCCACAAGTTCTGAAGGGATGAAGGCATGGGTTGGGTTTGGCGGAGCAGAAAGTGGGACCACCTGGACAGCATGCAGGGCTGGCTCTTCTTTGGGGGTGCCCGCGTCCTACTGTTCAGACGCCGAAGAAGGGGCTGGTCGGTCCTCAGGCCCTTCTCAAGGGAGGATGTGCCCGGGTTGGGGAACCTCGGCCAGAGGAGTGCGGGGGTTGGTTTGGCCTGGTCGGTGGTCCTCATTAGAATTACTGTGAACAGCCTGCCACAGTTCAGCTGAGTTAATCTAATGAGTTTTTCTCTTGTCTGTTTTCTTCTTCCCATCTTCCCGTTTTTGTGTCTGTCTTCCACCTTGATTCTGTAGTATAAATCTGTGTTTAGGTCCTACTCCCAGGATTTCGTGCCTCACAACCAAGCTTCCGTTCAACCTTTCCTTCCGCCTACCTCCTCTTCCTCTCCACATTTCCCACCCGTCCACCAGTCTCAGAGCTCTGACTTAGCGGTGCCAGCCGTAGCCAGTCTGCCTCCCAGCACCGTGGACGGGCCTCTCTCATCTTCTCAGGAGAGCAACTTTCATGGGAACACTGTCCGCCTTCCTTCCGAAATCTCTCTCACTGACTCGCCCCAGACGCCTTCGGTGAGAACTCAGCGCACACCCCCCTCCACGTGGGGCTGCCGGATGGCCGTTCACGAGCCCGCCGTCACCGCCTGTCACCGGCAGCCAGGCCTGTTGCTGGCACGTGCCCCGTAGCAGCGGGGCTAGGTCCGGGTCCCCGGAAGGTCACAAAGTGCAGTAGTAGCCTGTCTGTCTCCAGAACAGAAAAGGGAACCTTCCGTACGAAGTTCCCGTCAGATGGGGAATCTGATTTTCCACCAACGGATTAGTGACCACTTAGAGACAGTCCTCGTGCGCATGAGACAGAAAGTGCTCCCGGTTTTCCGTTGGGTTGTGTGTTGTTAGAGAAAGCTACCGACACGCTGGGAAGACAGATGCAGACAGGACCCTGACAGAGGTCAGAGGTGGTGGCCTCTGGTGCCGCGTGTGCTGCTGACGGGGGGCCTGCTGCCTGTGCCGTTCCGCTCGCTGAGTTCTTCATCGGGGCACGGGGCCACCACCTTGCAGGGCGCAGGGCGCAGGGCGCGGCTGCGTGTTGACTTGTCTGGGGTTGCCTCTCTCCCTCCCCGGCCCGCCGTGGCGCTGGGAACCCCTCTGGGGAGCGCAGGGAGGAGTGCGCCTCCTCAGGGCAGTTTGAACGGCCCTCCCCCTCTTCGGGGAAGATCCAGCAGGAAAGTTACGTCCCCTGTAACACAGGCAAGAGGTGGCAAAGCAGCAGCGTTCTCTGGCCGGGGGGAAGCTTCCCAAGGAGCAGCGAGGGCCCGCCGCTGCCCCTTTTCCTCCCCACGGGAGGAGGGCCCCAGGCAGGGCCAGCCCTCTGAGCCGTGCCGGCTGCCTAGGGGGCCTGTCACATGTGCACTTCCTCTCATCCTGTCTCCCCCAGAGTGAAAATACCAGTGAGGAGGCTGGTGAGGGTGAATACGTCAATCTGTATTCCTCTGGCCAGGGCAGCGAGGAGCTGGCTCACTCTCGAGGAGTAAGTAACCTCGGGGCTGCCTCGTGCATGTGGCCTGGCCTGGCAGGGTTGGGCCCTGCTTCTGCCTGGCTGAGCCTCCCGGTCGCTAGCAGGCAGGCTGGGGCCCCGCCGCCTTGCTGAGAGCCAGCATGGCTCCGTGGGGAGAGGACGTGGCTCCTGGAGGAGGTCCTCCCTCTGCTTTCAGTGCGTGTGGCACTCTTCAGGCCACAGGGGTCTTCTGGAAATCTGCAGAGGCAGCGTGGTGTTGGCCTGGCCACACATCGGTTGCTCTCCGGGATTTCTTTCTGTCCTGTCTTCTAGTGTTGAGGTCCATCTTCCGTCCCCTACCCAGAGGGCGGGAGTCTTTTCTCCTACACCACCAAGCCTCCCGAGCCTTCGCCCCCTCGTGCTCCCCCAGCACTCTCCGTCATCCCCACAGGAACAGCTTCCTCAGAAGCCGGGTGGGTCTGGCAGTGAGCCCCTGCTGTGTTAATGCACCTCCCTCCTGAGAGCATAGAGAAACACCTGATGTGGCCACCTTTGGCTGACTTCTGTCCCAGCTCGATATGGCCGTTCTGTTGAGCAGTCAGCTTGCCGGGTTTTGCTGCAGCAAAACATGAACAAGTTCAAAAGCTTCAAAAAATAATGAGTCCCTTGAGAGGAGGTGCCATGAGGACTCGAGTCCTCCCTGGTCATCAGCTCACAGGGCCTAGCCCATTAAAAGTATGGTCACTCCTCGTAAGGTGCACCCCCCCACACCAAGGGCATCCCCACAGGATGTTAGCTGTCCACACAAGGCAAGCCCCACTTGAGGCATTAGTAAGTCCTAGAACACGAGTTTTCACCCCGATGGGATTTGACCCTGTCCATGGAAGCTGTTTCTCTTCTGATGTTCGCTCCTCACCTGTCCTCTCTGCTGACCTGTGCCCCCGCATCATCCAGCTTGGCCTCCACACAATGGAGCCTATCCCTAGCTGGCCTTCCGTGGCTCTCCCCCCCCCCCCCCCACCCATGACCACGGTCAGTGCTGACTTTTCCTCAGAGCACTGTCCCTGAGGATAATCTGTGTTTCCATGCCGCCCTGCTCTCTGTTGTGGCCTCGGTGGCAGACCAGGGATGCCAGATAGCCATGTTGTCACTGAGTGGGATGGGCCCAGATGCCCAGGGCCAGGCCACTGGAGGAGAGGGGGTTGCACTCATGCGCTCGAGCACTTAGACCCCTTGGAACTCTACTGGGAGGCAGTTGAACATGGCAGTCCTGAGGACTTGGTTTAACTAGGAAGTCAGCAAAGGTTTGTTGCACACCGGCGGGGCACCGTGGTTAAAGACACAGGTTTTGGAGGCAGACAACCCTGGGTTTGAATGCAGGCTGCAGCCTTCTAGCTGTGTGGTCTTGGGCAGGGCCTTCAATCGCTCTCAGCCTGTGTGTGTGTGTGTGTGTGAGTGGGCACAGTGATGCCAGTGAACAGACAGGGTCTTGGTCAGGGCCGGGCGAGGAGAGGTACATGAAGCCCTTAACACAGTGCTTGGCTGAGCCTGGCCGAGTAGTGGCAACCGTGACAGTCCTTTCTCCTAGAAGGTGCTTGGGATGGCTTCATCTAGGTTGGCAGCTGACAGAGGTCCTAAGTAGGGGCACCTGTCACTGTCCATAAAGGCAAGATGCTAGTCCGAAGAGGGCCTTGCCCTTCCTGTGTCATTAACCACATTCACGGTTACCTTGTTCACATGTCAGATTGCTCCATAGGAACTTGCGCTCAGAGGCCACTTGCAGGCGGGAATGCTGGGAAACAGATCCTCCCAGCATGGGGCACCTGTCACAAACCCAGTACTGACTTCTCCTTTCAGGAATCACCAGCTATGAAAGACGGACATCCGAGAGATCCCTCGTCGGCCAGCAGCGCAGCCGGGAAGGAGAGCAGAGATGGTGACAGGTAGGGAGTGACCAGGTGGAGCAGGTTCCCTGAAAGCTGCAGGGCCGCCTGGGGAGGGCGGCCCCTTGCCCACAAGCACGCCAGGCCTGCGGGAGCTTGAGGTCTACACCCTTTCCTTTCTTCTGACTCGCGAAATTCTGTGTGTTCAGGGTAGAAAACATGGCAAGTACAGAAATGTGTGAGTCAACCAGATATGTCACTAATAATCCCACCCTTAAAGACCTTCATTCTGGCATGCAGTCTGCCCTACTTCCTGATTATGTGCTCACAAACGATCTACTCTACAAATGACCCATGACAGTCTTAAATCCCAGGCCAACCTTCCTCGGCCTCTTCCAAGTTCAGGCGCACTAAGGGGGTGTCAAAGACGCCCGAAAAAAACTTTTTATTGTGAGTTACTAGATGTGGTGTGTATATTGTGTTGTTAAACCATTTGAAAGTAAGTTACAGACATGACATTCAGCCCCTAAATACTTCAGTGTGCCTCCTAAAATATTTTAATTTTTTAAAAAGACTTATTTATTTTAGAGAGAGAGAGAGCGAGCATGTGGGGGTCGGGGTGTGGGCAAGAGGGGAAGAGAGAGAGAATCTCAAGCAGATTCCCCACCCAGAACAGAGCCCGACGCAGAGCTTGATCTCACGACTGAGATCATGACCTGAGCTGAAATCAAGAGTTGGACGCTTAGGGCTCCTGGGTGGCCCAGTCAGTTATGCATCTGCCTTCAGCTTAGGTCATGATCCCAGGGTCTTGGGATCCAGCCCCGCATAGGGCTCCCTGCTCAGTGGGGAGTCTGCTTCTCCATCTCTCTCTACCCCTCCCCTGCCTGTGCTCACTCTCACGCTCTCTCTCAATAAAGAAATATCTTTAAAAAAAAAAAGAGTTGGATGCTTAACTGACTGAACCACCCAGGCACCCCTCCTCCTAAAATATTTTAAAAGCCTGCCGTATTACAATACCATCATCACACCTAAGAAAATTAATAATATATTCCCTCGTATCATCTGATATGCAAACCATCTTCCATTTCCCCAGTCCTCCCTAAAATTAACTTGTGTAGCTTATTTTTTTAGAACCAAGACCAGTCAGGAGTCAGTACATTTAGTTGTATGTCTCTTTAATCTTTTGTAACATTTTTCAGTATTAGCACAAGTCACACCTGACCAGGTTTACAAATATGTAGTAAATTTCTCCATGTGTAGGGCCTGCAGATCCACCTTGCCATCCGCAACTCATGTTGACATCGCCTTCTTAGTGAACTGTTCTACAAGTTCAAGCTTTTCCTCCCTCTCCAGGCCAAGGTTCAGCTACCTCTGGGGTTCTAGGCACAGAGCCAGGCAGTACCCACTTGTCAGGCCTAAGCATAAGTGGTTGAAGAGGTCGTAAAAATAAAATAGCAAGAGACAGGAATAAAAACAGAAAGCATTCATTCTGTAGGGGCCTGCTGTAGAGGGCTGCCCGCCCAGCCTGCTCGTGGCCAGTCCTAGGTGCTATCCATGTGGAGTCTGCCTGATCCGTCTGCCTGGGCTAAGATCTCCCCACGGGTTAAGCAGGGGTTGATGGGTTTTGTAGTTGAACACCTGGTAGCAAACGGTGTCTGCACCAAGCAACTTGAGCCCACGGGTTCTGCCTCCAGCCGCACTGAACCCGAGAGCACCATTTTTCAGAGTTGCAGATGGCCCTTGTAAAAAAAAAAAAAAAAAAAAAAAACAGAAGGATGAGCACATTGACTGCTTAGAAGCAATTATGAAAATGTTGTCCTCTTTCCACGAAGGCCAGAGTGCAGACCCGACACTGAAGGGACACGTAGCAGATGGTTCTTCCCAGGACCGTGTGTGATTTTGCTCTGGGCCATCCTTGCCTTACTGAAGGCACAAATTTTTATGTCTCACATACTCAGGGTTAAAAATGTGGCCTATGACCACAAGGCCGGCATGGTGGAAATCATCAGAATAAAATGGGGATATGGGAGAAAATGCCAGGGAAGCAAGGTGCCCGCACACCAGCGTCCGTCTGCTCCTGGAATGCCCCCTCGCTGCCCCACATTTCCCCTCTGCTGGCGGTTCTCTCCTCCTCCCCCTTCACCAGCAAACTCCTGCTCAGTGCCGCAGGTCTCCGCTCGGCTGTCCTGCCGCAGGGGCCTGCTGCCCTTCACACCGGGCTGGGCTTTCTGCTCAGGCTACTGCCCCTACCGCTCGTTTTAACATCAGTCTCTCCTGCTGCACCCAGCACCCCAAGGGCAAGGGCCAGTCTGCCTGGTTCATGCTTCTCAGTCTGACAGGTGGCCCTTGGAAAAGACTTGAGGAATGACATTAATAGCCATGCAAACTCTCCCAACCTGCTTGCCCTCTTGCTCTTCCTGTCTTTGAATACTGACTGTGCATATGGTGGCCTTGACAGAGTGACTGATCCCATCACTTATTTAAATAACTCAATGAAACCTTCTTGATCTTTTTTTCTTCTTTTCATTTTTTTTTCTTTTTAAGTAGGCTCCACGCCCAGCATGGAGCCCAACGCAGGACTTGAACTCATGACCCTGAGATCAAGAGTCAGATGCTTAACCCACTGAGCCACGCAGGCTTCCCAGTCTCTTTCTTAATCCCTTCCATTGACAGAGCATCCACAGAGAACAAGAAATGTCCCAAGGTCACAGAAGTCATCAGTAGTGGCGCTGGAAATCCAGTCCCTGCCCTGGCTTCCGGCCTCCACTCAGGCCCCCTGTGCTGGGGGTGGGGAGCAGTATGGCCTTCATGTGGGAGCTGCAGTTCCAGGAGAACCTGTTAGGGGCAGTTGTAACTCGTAGTCACGCAAAGGGCCATACTACTTCAGCCCCCTGGTGTCCCGGACCCCAGTGTCTGCTGGACCCTTGCAACATAAACCACTTCTCTCTCTAGGGCCTCAAGGTCACCAGATGGTTCAGAGTTGGCTCGATCGGAGGAGGAAGTGGATGAGCTGTCCCTCATCGACCACAATGAGATTATGGCAAGGCTGACACTCAAGCAGGAGGTGAGTACAGGCCTTGTGCGGTCTGGTCCATAAAGGAGGTGAGGGGGCTTTGAGGACAGTGTAACCTTGAGGTGTCTCAAACAGCAGGACCCATGCAAGGCACCAACACATGAGGTGGCCACCTCACATTTCTTGGGCTCTGTGCATGGCATTTATCCTGACCCATGCCTGGGCCACTGGGGGTGCTGAAGGATCCTGGGCAAATGGATGGCCTCCTGGAGAAAGTGCACTGTCCCCTTCTCTGACACTTCTAGAGAGTCATCTTGGGCAAGTCACTTAACATCTCTAAGCCCCAGAGGACAGGACTCTGGAGGATATTATAACAGTGAAACCCGTGTAGGGTGCTCAGCATAGAGCCTGAGCGTGGTGAGCCCTCAGCATAAGCTGCCTTCACATTCGTATTGACCGAATAACCCACTGTAGTTTCAGTGGGAGGCACAGTCTGATTCAGAAATCCCTGGCCTGCAGCCGCCTCTGTCCTGTGGCTTGTCAGGAGGGCCTTGTGCGATTCTGGAAACACAGAGGAACCTCTTAATGTGATAGCCCCGACCCAGCCCTGGGGAAGTGACTGTGTTTCTGGGCTCCGGCTCCATGGCAGCACACACACGGACGCACAGATAAGCAGGCGGATTCTGCCCTTTGCACAGTGCCGGGCTGGGCCGAGCGGAACAGGCAGGGCAGGGCAGGCGGGGACAGTGGGGCAGCCGGCTTCTCTGCAGAGAGAAGTGATGCTTCGTGACCCTTGCCAGAAAGTCCTTCTGAAAAATCAGGTCCTGGGCATAGCTACCCTCAGCCTTAGCTGGCGATCCAAGATGCTCTCGGGACTCTGGAATCCAGGGGTGAAAACACGGATGCCCTGGAGAGGCAGGTGCATTTCCGAAATTGAGGGCCGTGAACCCGTGGGGGCTCGTGAGGTTGGTTTCCTTCAGAACCAGAGGCTGGGGGTGGTGCGCTCAGGCAGGCCTGGTGCTGTGCTCCCATTCCTGGCCCTGCTGACCGCTCGCTCTGGCTTATGGGCTAAAGTTTCTGTTTGCCAACACGAAAGTAAGACTTTTTACTTAATTGGCAGAGGGCAGCTGGTATCATAGAAGCGACGTCAGGCACAATTGAACGTCTTTGTGACACTTTACACTCCTCTGAGGGCTCCCTGTGGTATTTGTGAGGTTATGACAAGTGACTTCTCCTTGCACCTGGGGAAACATGTAAATTTAGGATGGCTTGCTGCAGTTTTAGGAACGTGACCGTACTTGGAAATAGCCCTGCTGCCTCTACAGTCTTCTTGGGAGTGGCTGGTGGCAGTCCTGCCTGCCTCCCTGTGGGTCCCACCGTCCCAGCAGGAGAACTCCCCTCCTCACCTCCCTGCCCCCTGGGTTGGTGAAGAGGGAGAGATCTAATGGGGCCGTCGTCCCCCAACTCTGGAGTGACCCAGTGCAACGTGCCCTGGTGTCTGGACAGCTCCCAGGGCCGTCCACCTCCCAGAGGAGTTCTGGTCTGTCCTGTCTGCGGAGTGCAGAACATTGCTCCTAGGTGGGGGGCGGGGGGGCAGAGGGAAGGCGGCCCCGGGCTCTCCGCAGTGCAGCGGCTTGGTCATCTCGTCTCTGCCTAGAACTTTCTGATCCAACTCTCTTATGGCTGAATTCTGCTCCATGCCCTCCTTTGCTTTGTCCTTGCAGGGTGACGACGGGCCAGACGTCCGTGGCGGGTCTGGAGATATCCTACTGGTGCACGCTACTGAGACAGACAGGAAAGGTGCGGCAGTGCTCTGGGCGGGGGCCTTGGTCTCTGTCACAGCCCTTGGGGCGGGCTGGCCCCACAGCCCTCCGGGGGTCAGAACGTGGTCCTGGTGCCCGCGGCCACTGTGCGGAGAGCCCACCCTAGGATACAGGAAGGAGGAGCCTGAGCAGGATGCTGTTGGACCAGCCCTCTCAGGGTGCACCCTCCACGGTGAAGGGTAGTGGCGACCCCAAGCGTCCCCAGAGGCGGCAGAGGGGAAGCTGCGAGCGCAGAACCTAGTTAGGTGCTCTGCCAGCGGCACCTCAGGTAACAACACGTAGGTAGCTGTTTCAGCGCTTCCTGAGGTCTGACCCACTGTGTTATTCCAGACACTAGACAGGATTTCACTCGGGGCTCCACAAGCAGACCCCAGCACGTGTTCTGTCCGGAGCCCAGTCTTAGAGCAGTGGTGGCACCGTCCTAGGACGGGCTTCTGATCCAGGGGACCTGCTGTTGGGTGGACTCTGTGCTAGCAAAAGCGCGCTCACTCCACCTCGGGTGGAGCGGGAGAGGAGGTGCCATGACCTTGACCTCCGCCAGGACGGGGGAGGGGCGCTCCCCAGACTCCTCTCCCTCTACGTCTTTGAAAGTTATTAAAAAGGGGATGTGACAACGGTATTAAAGCCAGTTCTGGGAAGAATTAAAATCCCCCAATCCTGAAACTCTCACCCACCAACATTACTTTTATATATGACCATGTCCCTGTTTTGACAGCAGATTTCCCTGTTACACAGAATGATTCTGGGAATTTTTAAATTAGGAAAGTAGTACAGAAATGGTCACATTGCAGAGAAGTTGGAGAATAGAGAAAAAGAAGAAATAACTCCAACAAACCACCGTAGCCACTGTTTTGCCTTCTGCGGTTTCTTCACCCCTGGTTTCTCTGGACTAGGGCAGAGCCCGGTCCTGGGGACTGAGTTCAAAGCCAGGCACGCCCCGGCCCGGCCTGGCCTCAGCTCACCCGGCTGTTTGAAGAGGTCCCCAGTGGACAGGGAGATGCGCGGAGCTGACGTGAGGCCGTGCTCAGGAGCAGCCCTCGCTCTGCTTCTCTGCAGCAGACCCTCCTCGACGCGAGCCTGAGCACCAGCCTCATCTGGGCGAGAGGAACAGTTTTCATTTTTATCCAAAGGACTGAGGTGGGAGCTGGCTCCGTCCTCAGGTTGGAGCAGCAAGCCTTGCTGTCCTGCAGCTGCAGCCAGCTGCAGCCCCGGCCAGAGGGAGCCCCGTGGACAGGGCAGTCCAGAGCCTTCCAGGTGGCCAATGGTGCCCAGGAAAGGAGGCGCTGCCGCCAGCTGGGACCTCCACTTGATCTCAGTCATGGAGAGATTCTGAGGCCGCAGGGAAACAAAGTCATTTGTACGTGGATGGATGGTGGAGGCAGAGGCCCTGGGCCACATAGCACGTTCCTTGGGCAGTGGCTTCCTGTGGACCGGAGACCACCCCAATGCTACTATACTGGATCGCCCACGGCTTAGGGCATGCAGACTTGGATCTGTTCTTCCAGAAGCAGGCAGTGGCCTGTGCTGGGCCCATCTCTGCCTCCTCACCTAGCCCGTCTTTGAACAAAAGCCCCAGTGGGCAGTGAGCTGGTGAGTTAGGATCCAGGAAGGAGGAGCCTGAGCAGGATGCTGTTGGGCCATGCTCTGTGCTTCCAGCCAGGCCCACCCCTGCACAGACCCCAGACCCCAGATGCCAGAGCAGGTGTTGCTTTTGCTTTCGATTGTCCTGGAGGTGATTGGCCAGGGCCAGGGCACAGGAACCTGCACTGCTCCGCTGGAGAAGCGGGGATCCTCTCGCTTCTTCCACCTGGCGAGCTGGGGGATGAACGAGAGAAGACAGGAGAAGGGGGTCCGTGTCCAGAGAAGAACAGCCTTATCTTAGGTCTCTCAAGATGTGGAAATTCCCAAGATTTTTGTTCCTGGGCCCTGCCATCTAAAGTATCACCTATGATTTAGCCTCAAAATTCTGCTGATGAGTTTGAATTATTTTTTCTATGCACACAATTACTACCCTTTGAATCATCGAGTCTTAGGACAGATAAGAAGCTCTTGATGTGTGGTCAGGGATGGCAAGTATGTGCGGCAGGCGAGCTGCCCATCTTTGTCTCCTGCCAGTGGCAGGCATCGCTCATCAGTTGTTCTTCGCTCTAGATTTGGTGTTGTACTGTGAGGCCTTCTTGACCACCTACAGGACTTTCATCACCCCGGAGGAGCTCATCAAGAAGCTGCAGTACAGATATCCTTTCCCGTAGTCCCCCAGCCCCGGCCCCACACCCCTCCTGGCATGGAGCCTTCGGAGCCAGCCAGGAGAGAGAGGGCCTTTCTTGCCTGCTCCCCCGCGCCCTAGCTTTGGGACCTCGGGCCGGGCTTCCCCTTCCAGTCTCCTTCCTTGTCTGAGTGCTGAGTGAGATGACAGGAGGTGCCAAGTCACGGGTGTGCTAACAGCAGCTGTGGTCACCAGGAAGCCCTGAAAAGGAGTTAGAAGGAACTGACACACCGCGAGAGGGAGAATGCGCTCAGGCCCCTGCAGAGGCCCAGGTCGCTGGCACCTGCAGCTTCTGAGCCGAGCCGCAGGCCATTGAGGTGATAGGTCCCAAGTGTGCGGGGCTTGTGGGAGTCAAGACTCCCATGAACAGCCTCGGGGGAAGGCACAGCCACTCCGCCTGGTGGCAGACCCAGCAGTCGACAGAAAGACCATGTCCAGATAGCATTGGCTCCTACCCGTCACCCGTCTCTGCGTCACGGGCTCACCCTTCTGAGGATGACCGTGCAGTAATGGTTGAGGATGACCCCAGGCCCTAGGACCCAGGGTCATTGACTTTCTCTCAAACCTGCTCCTCCTGCGGAGGCTGACCTGAGCTGCTGTGACAGCGGGCCACCTCCCCATGCCACAGCCCACGACTGCCATCTGCTGGACAACTGCTACTGCCCGGGGCAGGAAGTCCTGAGTCCTCCAGGCTGTCCCCCTTCCCTTCCTGCGTGCCCTAAGGCTTGGCCTCTTGTCTCCTCCGGACCCCTGTGGCTCCTTTCACCGTCCCCGTGCCCCAGCCCTAGAGGACCTGGTCCCTCAAGATGGAAGTAGACAGCCCCCACTGCAGAGACTTGTTCCCTATAGCCTCACGCATTCAGTTGCTCCCAGGCCTGGCTCAGCAAGTGATAGTAACTCACACTTGTTGAGAACTTCCTAGTGTCGGACGGGATGCTAAGCCCGTGCAGGTGAAGGCTCACTTAGTTATAAAACTGCTTGATACATTGTTACAGTATTATAGATGCTGTTAAATTACTACCTATTACGTGATTGAGGAAACAGCCTCAAAGAGCTTAAGTGACCCACACACACACACACTCCTGAGCTCAGGGTCCCAGCCCCTACCCTGTGCGGCGGCTGCAGGCTCTGGGGACAGTCCTTGGTGCGAGTCTCCTTCCTGAGCACCCGTGGATCCCTGGAGAGCAGGAAGGACAGCCACAGCAGGGTCTGAGAGGATGGTGAGAATCTTTGCCCCTCCAGGTGGAAACCACGACCTTGGCGAGGAGCTAGAGGTGGCCTGGTGTGTGGCTGCTGAGGGGAAGGGGCGTCTGAAGCTATGGAGAGACGGCAAGAGTGCAGGAGGCACCTATGGACCACACCGCCGCCCCCCCCCCCCCCCAGTCCCATTGAGAGAGTGTTTAGGGCATTTGGTTTTTGACCACCTTTTTCCACCTCAGGCTCAGCAGGGCAGCCTGCAACGTTTCAGTAAGTCCCACGGGAAGCTTGGGGGGACCCGACGGAAAGGCAGTGGAAGCGGGGCTCGTGTACATCATAAGCACCCTGGAAACGGCAGCTGGGAGAAATAGCCCTCCCCTGTCCTCAGCCCACCCCTGCCTGTGTGAGAATGGCTTTCCTTAACCTACACTCCACGTACGAGAAGTTTTCTCCTTTCGCCGACACATTCAAGAAGCGCGTCAGCAAGAACACGTTCTTTGTGCTGGTGCGGGTGGTGGATGAGCTGTGGTGAGTGCTTGTGCCCAGGAGGTGGTAGGGACGCCGGGGCACCCCAGGGTTCCCCACCGGGGCTGCAGGCTTCCTTGCTGAGCTGGGGACATCCCGTCCCATTCCCCCCACTTCTCTCAAGCTGTGCCCACAGAGCCCCGCCCTGCAGCTCTGGGTCGGGCTTGCTCCTGCCCACCTGAACAAGACCCTTGGGGAGAATGACCCAGCCACAGGCCACACCGCTCTCCTCGTGGGGGCCGTCCCTCGCACATGCAGCATAGCCTAGTCCCCCCCGCCTCCCCCCAGACTCAGCACTCACCGTCACCATTCACTTAACAAGCGCACGTCCAGCCGCTCAGTCTCCTAGGTCTGGAGAGCCGTGGTGAAGGAAACTGCGGGCCCTGCCTTCAAGGCACTTCCCTTCTGCGGGGAGGATGGCCTCAGCCCGGGACAGCACTGAGACCGCCGGGCACAGAAAGCACTGTGCAGAGGGAGTTGAGGAGCGGCCTGCAGGCGGCTGCTCTGAGGGGCCGGGGCCTCGTAGTGATTCACCACCCAGGCAGGACCAGGGGCCTCCTCTGGGACAGGATCGGAGTGGGAGTGTCTCCGTGGCCCCGGGCCCAAACGGGCCCGGAGCTTGTCCAGTGCCAGCGAGCATTTACTGAGAGTGGGGCCATTCGTGTCACCACCAGGATGGGACCTCTCCTGGCACTTTTGAGGCTCCGGGTGGCCATCCCGACACCTTTTCTTGCTCTTTTCCCTGAAGAGGTTTCCTAGCCCTGCTGGTCGGTGCCATGTGACCCTTGGGTATTCTGAGGTGGATTCTGGGCCCGATGGCAGCCGTCCTCTTCCTGGGCTGTGTCCCGGCCCCTCACTGTGTGGCCGTTGGTCCTCTAGCCTCGTGGAGTTGACAGAAGAGATCTTGAAGCTGCTGATGGAGCTGGTCTTCCGCTTGGTGTGCAGCGGGGAGCTCAGCCTGGCCCGGGTGCTCCGGAAGAACATCCTGGACAAGGTGGACCAGAAGAAGCTGCTCAGGTGTGCCAACTCCGACCAGCCCCTGGCAGCCCGGGGGGTAGCCGCCAGGTGAGCCACCAGCTGTCTGCCCGTGGCTTCTCCGGCCCTCCTCCACAGGAGTAGTGCCCGATAGCCACCTCCCCAGCCCTAGAGCCTCTCTTCCTGGTTCTGCCCAGGCCCTGCGATGGGTTGGGGTGGTCTTGTGGACAGCCCAGTGGGTTCCCCAGGGGCTGGGCCTCTCCTCCAGGGGGTCATGATGGGTGATTTAAAAAAACGCCCCTTGGGCGCCTGGGTGGCTCAGTTGGTTAAGCGACTGCCTTCGGCTCAGGTCATGATCCTGGAGTCCCGGGATCGAGTCCCGCATCGGGCTCCCTGCTCGGCAGGGAGTCTGCTTCTCCCTCTGACCCT